>NC_051121.1:5676532-5976532 GCF_014839805.1 Manduca sexta | reverse complement strand
AGAAAACTCAAATGTGCGTGTCCTTGGGTTTTGGATCTACAGACAATCGGCTCGGCAGTCCGTTCCATTGCCAACTAGGCTATCGCTGCTTTTAATAAATAAGTATAAATAATTTTTAAAATCTATACTATTCAAAATATTACGTGTCTACTTTTGTTAGAAGCAACTGGGATAAATATTCAATCTTTTGCAATGCATTCGAATAAAAGCAATAGATTGATAAAGTAGATAACACAAAATATCTTTGTCAAAGAACGTAGCGTAATCATTGTGGTATTGACCTTATCGACAGCTGCAATTAACTTTGCGCTAAGTCGATTTTTGGCTAATTTCCGTTAGAAAGCACAATTATTATTCCTTTATCTTTTACAAGCTTACAAAGTATCTGTTTATTGCTCTAAAATAAAGAATTCTTGAATTACACAAAATGCTCATTAAGAACGCTCTGGTATTAAAAAAATTATCTTATTTTTCACTAAACGTCTCTTCTGTATAGTTGACCTTTTTAAGTTGTTATAGGCATGACGCATATGGCTAATGAAGATGGAAATCTCAGGCAAACACGATTTGTAAACAAAGATTGCAATTAGCGACGAAATTGCCGCGCAACTAGGGCACACATTAATCAACCAATCGTTAAACAATTCAAACTCAATCAAGAGGTTCGTAATGTTCATTAGCTAATCGAATACAGGATTTAATATGGCATTAGGAATGTTGGTGAATACATTTATTTATTTATTGCATAATACATTTGTTTATTGTTAGATGTTTTTCGCAGATTTGTCAAGGTAATAACGAAACGAATTTTTAAAGTAAAATTTTCTTCAGAATAAAAAAATCATAATGATTATGTTAAACCCATATATGGCTTATTTGTGTAAAAACTCCAGCCACGAACATATATTTAACTTAATCCAACTTACTTAAGTTAATAACACAAAGAAATTCGAATTAAGTTTTAAAATGTATCTGTAGTCACTCGTAATTGGCTAATTGGATTTAGTATTTTATTTTTATTAACACCTTAGAGCCAACCAAATAAAATAAAGATGAAAGTTCTGCATTTCTTCTAGCAACGTCATGAGAAGGTTTATTGAGATATTGCTATGGTAATTACATTTATTACAAAATATATACTTACTCAGTTATAATAAAATTTACTGACCAATGTATTATGATTTATGTATAACTAACATTTGCCCGCGGCTCCACCCGCATGTTTTTTTATAAGTATTTTCACAATTAAAAAAAGCTTAGAACACTTAGATTTATGTAGCTTCCTATTAGTAAAAGACTTTTTAAAATGAGTTCAATAGCTCCAAATATTGTCCCCTACAAACTTACAAAATTTATAACATTGGAAGATATGTAAAATACCTAATGCCATGTGACTGCGTTCCATAATTCTGTTCAAACAATTCAAATTCAGCTAAGCACCTCTCGTCCAATAATCTCGGAGGATTAAAATACTACCGGGCTTGGTCCTCTGGTTGTGTTTGCTCAGCTTAATTGGACGGGACGAATCTTTGTTCAAACCGTATCTTGTGGAGAAATAATTCAGCTTTTAGGCCAGGAAATTGGTATGAATGCAGGTCGAGAAATCATTGGTGGGAGATTTTTAATCGAAAACACAGAATTTACTCTACATTCAGTGAAAGACCAGATAGCTAGACAGTTAGATCACAGGAGGTCCCAGGGGAAAGGAAAAGAAAAATGAAGCGAGGCCTCTAGCAGAGCAAAAAACAGTTCCCTGATTTTAACAGTTTTGTCGGTAAGATCGTAAACAAGGTCCTCTAAGACAACACGCGAGGCCCCTGTAAGTGCGAGCCCCGGGCGGTTACTCGATACGCCTCTCCCTAAGGCCTCCTCTTGCTACGATTGTAAGATTTATAATAAAAAGACAAATGTTAAATTAGACTTGGCACAGGAGGTTACTGGCATGTGGGATGTGGACTCTTCAATTATTGTCCCGATTGTCGTTTGTGTCCATGATTGACGATACCAAAGAGTCTCGACCAACATCTCTAGAAGCTCTCGATTGGCCGTTAGGTCAGAGGCCGGATACAGAAGGTAGGGAAGGTAAGTAAGGTAGTGAGGAGATTCCACTTTGAATCCATAACCACCGGTAGCTTGGGTCTTAGTTTTGCCATCAGTGGTGATTCATTTTTGATATTTTTATATGCACTGATATTTTTAAGAAATAAACAAATGCAAACAAGTAACGTTCAAAATAAAGAGTATAGTGCGTTCAATAACAGCAATCTCGATCAATCCGATCGAACAATCAAATCCGACCGAAAAACAATTCGCCTCTATAAACTCACACAAAAAGTTGGATTGACATGTAACGATATACACACGTGTATCACCGGGTTTGATTGCGGTAGTCGCCGGTAAAGCCCGAGCTACGGGAATAAACCTTTACATGCTCAACATACATCGTGATTTTAGTTAAAAAGCGTTGAATATGGTTTGAATTCTTTAAAACAGACAGAAAGTGACCCTACTGCATCTGGTGGTAAGTGGAGTGGAGTCTAATAAAATAATAAAAAAAATGACGATTAACGAAAGATGATTACCCCTTGATAGTTGACACAATTATGCCGGCCTGTTGGAACCGGATATACACAGGCTGATCCCGGATCGCGACACACTTACGTGGACCACTATAGCGGATTTAAAACCTCGTGTACGGTGATCGTTATCCGGGCGGATGTAAAATATATCTTACCACGTAAGGTATAAGGACGTCTTAAAGCGACATCTAACAGCAAGCGGGATGGATGCGAGCAGGTGGGAAAGTAGCGCACGTGTGTGGCCTAAATGGAGAAGAACTATCCAAGTCAGTACAGATGCTTTCGAGTCTGCCCGGTTGGCAGAACTTGACTACAAGCGCGAACATCGCAACCCACCCTAAGTTCTCCTACAACTACACTTATAACCTCTCACGACACTCTCACAACTAGAATATGCTGTACCGATCTGGAATCCTATCTACGACAAGTATAATGATAGATTAGAAATAGTCCAGAAAAAAATTATGCGCGCTATTAATTATAAATGCTATCGATCAAATGTCCCGTATGAGCAGGTATTAATTCAACGCAAGATGCTTACACTACAATCCAGACGTTTGCTTATTACTGCAATGATGCTACATGGTATATGCAATAACAGATTTGACTGTATAGATTTAACAAATAAGTTATGTTATATAGTACCTAGGACTGTTATGCGACGGGAGGTGCGCGTGCCGAGGCTGTTCCACATGGACGCATGCAGGACCAATGCCGGGGTTCGTGCGCCTACTCGTCGAATCGTCGAAATTTATAATACGCATTTCCACAGTGTTGATATTATCTCATTTACAAAGCAAAAATTTAAAACATCTATTTATAACTTACTTTGTACTAATGTATTTTAAACTGAATATCGCAGGCTTGAGATTTTCTCATACTTATGACTTATAGACGTCTGTTGCTTCTTTGTAAAGTTTTCTGTTAAACTGTGAACAGCGTTGTTGGTTACATGTTTATTAATGCAGTACATGTGTAATTTTACCCTTTACTTATTTAATGTGTAACTGTTTTTTGTTCCTTTTGAATAAAATAAAATAAAAAAATAAAAATAATATAAATTCTCCAGCCCTTTCCGATCTCATCTAAGAAGACAGTAAGAGTCGCCGTCGACGGTTACGTCGTGGAGGACATCAACATCATCATCATCATCATAATGTATAATAGAATAGTATTTGAGAATATAGATCTTACCTTCACAATTAAGTTTACTAAGTTTCATCAAGCAAATAGGTTTATATTGAGTAAAGCGTTTAGTGTCAACGTTTGAATTAGTAATTTCAACATTCGCTAGTCGGATTTGTAATTGACAATAAATAATTTATATAGAGATATGTGTAGAAATTAAAGTATCAATATTTTAGTAAGTTAAAATATGGCACACGATTTATTATCTAATTCACAGTCAGTAACAAAAATAGGTGATCAAATCCAAAATTTTAAATAGCCCATGTACTTTTGTACATAAATTCAGAAATTTTATTTCTTTACTAAAAAGGGTTTATTTTATATAAAAATATTATTGTAATTAAATGTGTATGACTATCTTATTACTCTTCTAAAACACTAATTTAAATTTCAAAAAACCAATTAGGGAATTAAATTTGGGTTCAAATGCCTTCCTCAATTTATGTATACTGCGGCTAGATAGCACAGTATAAAAAAGCTTTTTGAACCCTTAAAAATCATACTACACATTTTATGTTTGTAGTTTAGACAATAGGTTATACATCCAGAGACTTAAAAGTAAAAAAAAATATGAAAACCTGTTCAGTTTTATTATTTTTATATTAACACTTATAGATTCAAAATAATTAAACAACTCATTATCCACATTATACACAGATTAATATATATTTTCATAATACAATACCTGTTGGATAGATTTTGATAAATCAAATCAAAAATATAAAAAGTTCAGAAAAAGTACATAATGGGACTTTTATACGGAGAAGGACTATTCGCGGGCAGAATCTTAAGCAAAAATTAGTTCTAAGATATATTTCGCTCTAAGCATCCATATTTACATTTTTGATTAATAACTATAACATTTAATTTGGTTATAAATAGCATCATTTAAAATTTAGATATGGCGCTTGATACAACGTCTTAAGTTTTAAGTTTACCTATTTATTTCTTAATGTTCCCTCTGGATTGTTAATGGCTGGGAAGGTATGTTTCCCTAAGGAAATTTTGGTGCTTTAAGTACCTTAATATTTGGATAATGTCTTAAAAACATTTTAAAATTCTTAAGGAAGGCTGTTTGCACTAATTTATTTAGAATAAGATTATTTCTATTGTTATTGCGTTGTTTTTTGAATATAATTTGAATTCCTAAGTATCTACAGCGTAAAGAAGTCGGTTTTACCGTTTAGCCTTTGAGAAAACCAAAGTAAAGCTTGATCGGCGGTTATGGCGGCTGAGGTTTCCAGCGATCAACATTTTTTTTATTACTGTTTGAATGACGAGACGAACTGATCGTTCGCCTGGTTTTATATGACCGTCCATAAAAAGTAGAAACACCATCCAATACCTTAAATTACAAAGTATTGTTGGTATTCCACTGCGCTCGCCATCCTGTGACATGAGATGTTAAGTCTCATTATGTCCAGTAGTTACACTGGCTACAATTCTTCAAGAAATATGGGTGCTCATGTAGCCGTCATAAAAATAATTTTCCCAGTACAACTAGCATGAGCATTGGCTTTTACATGTTACTACTTACCACCTTCTTCTTTCTTCTACTTGCATACAGCATGTAATTGTAGTCGAGGGACCTATAACACTCGCAATAGTTTCCGCTAGTATGGATCTAATAAAAATATATGCAATAAATAATTATATTAAATGATAGAGTGAAGTTCAAAAAATATTCGGAAAATACTCACAACGTGTCGATACCCTTGTACTTATCTAGTTTGATCTATCTTATCAGTTATTACGTATGAATATGACTTTTAAGTATCCGTTTTCCCTTCATTCTTTAATCTGGCTTAGGAATGCAAAAATACTCAAGTGCTCTAATACCGGTATAAAAATAAGGTTACATATTAGATATATATTAAGGATCAAAATCGAATACTGAATACCCTCATTAAACATCTCCATTGACTAAACTTATATAATAATAATATCAGCCCTGTATTATATACTTGCCCACTGCTGAGCACGGGCCTCCTCTACTACTGAGAGGGATTAGGCCTTAGTCCACCACGCTGGCCTAGTGCGGATTGGTAGACTTCACACACCTTCGAAATTCCTATAGAGAACTCCTCAGATGTACAGGTTTCCTCACGATGTTTTCCTTCACCGTTAAAGCGAACGATAAATTCACAAAGAATACACACATGATTTTAGAAAAGTCAGAGGTGTGTGCCCTTGGGATTTGAACCTGCGGACATTCGTCTCGGCAGTCCGTTCCACACCAAACTAGGCTATCGCCGCTAAACTTATATATACTTACTAGCTTTTGCTCGCGGCTTCGCCCGCGTGAAGGTGTTTTCCAGGATAAAATTCCACTGTTTGATAAAAGTCTTGCTACATATTTTCCCGGTACTTATAGGTTCAAACTAACTTTATCCCCAATCTATAATTTCAGTTCAATCAGTCGAAAATCTAAGAACATTTATACAAACTTTCATCCCCTATTTTATCCCCTTAAGGGTAGAATTTATCAAAATCCTTTCTTAGGGGATGCCTACGTCATAGTAGCTTTATGCATGTAAAGTCTTAGCCCGATCCGTCCAATGGTTTGGGCTGTTCCTTGATATATCACTGTCAGTCACCTTTGAGTTATATATTATATTAACAACTGAAGTTAGCTAAAATTAAGTTTCTCGAAGCCGACCACTATTTATGTACTATGTATTTTGAGACTATGCAATTTTGTCGCGTTCGCGATTCACTTTCACTTTTGTTGAGTTTCAGAACGCGATATTAGATCCTCCAACGCGCACGCGAATTTGAACTTTATGCAGCGGTAATAAATTACAAATTGACTCTCCATTTTATTTAGAAAACGTTTGTATGGGAAATAGAAAAATGCTGTTTCGAGGATTTTCCCGGCAATTATTCGAATTTTTCTCACCTTTTAAACCTTCCCTAGACCTTCACGAATAATTCAAGACCAAGATAAGATAAATCCGTTCAGCCGTTCTCAAGTTTTAGCGAGACTAACGAACAGCAATTCATTTTTATATATATAGATATATGAAACTTATATATTTCATCCTATTTTGTTGTATAATTAGGCATGTTTTCGTATGAAAATATTTCCGCAAATACAATAAATATTAAAACCACTTCGGAACTAATGACAGTCGAACATTAATTACTGTTTCGCTAAATACTAACGAGTGTAACAGGCTGGATTGGGAGGTTTTTGGGGGCATTACCCTTGCACGTTTTCTGTGAACTCTGCTACTTAATACAATGTTTATATTATTTAACGATTTCAAATTTTGTTTTATTTTTTTCTCTAATTTTATTGTAATTTAAGCGTAACATTAAGAAGATCCATATTATTGTAATGAAAGATACCAAAGAAAAATAGATTTGTGGTAAAAAAAAATAGCAATATTATAGCGACCATTTGATTTAGACTTTACTTGAGTTTGTCTGACGTCAACCCCTTAGCTAATTTCTAGCAAATAATGTTAAGAATACCCACAAACAAAAAAATTACACCGTTTGCGAGTGGAACCCAAAAAGCTCAGTCTATGCACGTTACCTCGTTTACCAAGCAATAACTGAGACAGGTTTACAATATTCACGTCTTGTTATACTTTCGTGCCAAAAAGCCGAGTAGCCAGAGCTGAAACAAATTATATCATTTGCAAATATGTATTTTGGGTACGAACATTATATGACTGAAAGTTGTGTGCAGTTTTGACAACAGCAAAAAATACCGTATTTTTTTAAGTTTAGAATTTCTTATTCTATGATGTATTTATTCTTACTTCAACGCATTTTTCTTGTCATAATATAATTGTAATTTAATACCAACCCTCGTGCCTAAATAACAAAGCTTTTGTATTATCTGTTCACATTCTTCTCGTCCCATAATTTCGAATTCGTTTTCGCGGCAACCCAGGGGCCTTATTCTCTATCCTGCTCGTTATTTTAACCGTGCGTAACAAGCACATAACACAACGCATCATGTTTAGTACTATAGAAATTTGGCTTACAGAATACCATTCCACGCACATTTCTCGAAGATAACATGACACGGCCGCGTTACGCGTTTACACTATCATACAGAATAAGGGCCCTGATCTTTGAGAGGATCATTACATGTACCCGTTCAGATGTATGGAAGCAATGAGCATGGATCAACGCTTACGCAATAAGGTTGTTTATTGCCTGCCATTATTTACTAATGTTAGATGTATTGTTCCTTATGTTTTGTAGCAGATTTTTCATTGGACACAAGTTATTCATAAAATATACTAGCTGTGCCTGCGGCTTCGTTCGCGTGGAAATCAGTGGGTCACAAAGGTTTTGCCGCGTAAATCCCAACCCACGAGATTTTTTACAAACACGCGATCTCTTCAATAGTAATCGTTATAATCAATCAATTGAGATAAAACCGTAAGTACTATTAACCTAAACCTTAAGGCAAGAAACGGTTCTAACGAAAATATTAGGAACTGTAAACAAAAACGTTTTAAGTGCGGTCGATTCGACGCCGAGCGCCTTCTTGAAGGTTAAAAATTGCTCTATCTTTTAGTAAAAACCATACAAAATCCCTCCAGTAGCTTTTGATAAAATAGATTACATACAGACACACAACTTTGTTTTATAATATGTATATATTAACCTGCCTGAATATAGAAGTAAAATGATTAACCTGTTTTATTCATATTTATTATTCTGTGGCGTATCTTGGGCAAGGTCTATGTCAAACAGTGGACTGCTACGATCTGATGATAATGATGATGATTTATTGACTTAATTCTTACAATGACAGTTGTAATTTTTGTTGTCTTAACACTATGATCAACTTTTACCAATTGATTAAACATTTCTGAAATTATATGTGAATGAATACTGAATTATTTGTATGTTTCAATTATATATCTATATATATAAAAGAAAGTTGTGTTAGTTACACTATTTATAACTCAAGAACGGCTGAACCGATTTGGCTGAAAATTGGTAGGGAGGTATCTTAAAACCAGGAGACGGACATAGGATACTTTTTATCCCGTTCCCACGGGAATGTGATGTGATATAAAACGTGGTATAAGAAAACGAAATTTGATATGGAGATAGTTTAAGACCCGACAATCCTGGCGACTATCCTGGGAAAATATATAGTTGAAGTATAATCTCGGAAAACTCTATCACGCGGGTGAAGCCGCGAGCAAAAGCTAGTTTAATATAAAGTGTCATTACTTTCATTTCTTTTTTCTTTCATTTCATTTCGTTCATTGTCTCGTCTTTTGTTATTATAATGCAATTTAAAACATCGTTTTATGATTCATTTATTCTTTTTTCATACAATATTACGCTCGTTCATATTCCTTTACAGTAAGCCGAATATCGCGGCTTTATTTGGGAGAAATCATAAAAAATTGCGGTCAGACTCGTAACCTAGTTGATGCGTGGTTGATTCGTGTAGCTTTGTTTTAAGGCTTCTAAGTGTTGTAATATGTTTTGTGTGTCAAGGATATGTTTTATTTTAAAGGTCTTCTGTTTGCGATTCTTTCACTAGATGGTGATCGTTTTGATGTATATTTCTGCCGCTCATCAGTTTTTTTTTAAACAGTATTTGAGAGCCTCGGTGGCGTAGTTTTATTGCGCATGCGAAACGAACATGACTATTACACCGAGGTCTTGGATTTGATTGTCCGGTCGGCCCTAAAAATATTGAGTCTATTATATTCATTCGCAGCTCTGACACACGAAGTTTGCTTCGAAAAGTATGTAGTCGTTAGTCCTGCGCATCTCTCTTCGGATTTGTCGTATTGTCGTCTCACCGTAACATGAGAATGAAGGAATAGAGAGTGCACCCGCCTACTGCACCTACTTACTCCATGAGGAAAATTGACGTTTCCACATACATTTATGTTCGATTTTTTTTACTAATCACGAATATGTATTTAAAACAAATTTGAAATAATATAACAGGTACGTCTTCTTTCCTTATGACGGCAGTATAGCATACATAACTTTTTTGATATTGTAGGCTCTATAAAAGATATTTTCATAGTTTCCTTTACAGATAAGTAAATATTATTCAGATATTCAGCAATGTTTGCGATAGTTGTTAATGTTTTCGGGTCTGTAAGTCCGTCAAAACAACCCAAACAAGAGGATGGCGGAAACTTTTCGTATTGACACCAAACTTGGCACTGTCTTCAAGTTTGGTGACGAAATTAGGGATGAAGTATTATTAGAACATTATTTCGTTTATAGGAGACGGAAATGGAGAGTGTAATGTTATTTATGGAATACTTCATGTGGAAGGTATTTTACCAATAGAAATGCAATAGTTTATTCTTTTTATGTTAGAAATACAAGTGGAAACTCCTGAATGGTTTTGGGTGAAATTTGACGCACATGACAATCATTCTGGTTCATAAAATGGAGTACTATTGACATCAGAAAGGGACATGTGCTATTTTATAATTCAGATCATACATAATGGCATTATAATTATAAAGAGGTATCTACAGAAGATGCGAATATCGAAATATCAAGTCATGCGCTTGCTCATTTGCTGACCTATTGTTATAAAAAATGTTACAGAGAAAAGGATAGTTCTTACGAGAAAACAGTAGGTCAGAAAATGATTTTTTATACAACGCAATGACAAATACATTTGGTTGATGACGGAAACCACAATTGCTTAGTGCTTGTCATTGTTTTATTATTATTTTGTCTTAACAGAAAATAAGTCAAAACAATTGAATTTGATGCATTTAGTTGACGCAAGATAATTTGTACGTGTACCCATAAATTATCTGGTATCGATTACAATGCAGAGGTCTTGAGTTCGATCTCCGGGTTTGGCAAATAAATGGCAAAATTTATAACGAAAAATCGAAAACGCTCGCACTGTTATCATATTCGGCGGAACGTGGGAACAGAGACCCGTTCCATACCATTTAACCCTGATCAGCGGCGGGCGAGCCGTGTCAGCTGAAGGCTAAATGCGACCCGGCGTGGGACAATATTGGCGTCCATTAGGATCAGAATCGCATTTACGGTTATGTGTATAGGATTTGAGAACACGAAATAAAAGGGTTGCAAAAGTGCGAGCGATTTTTGGAGTATTTGCATAATGTTTTCTATATTTTTCGTTCGCTCGCCGATTGTTGCACGTATCGTGTTATTCCGCTTTGGAGTTTAACCCTGATATTTGGTTTTAGGTGGTAATTCGAGTACCCATTGTAAGTTGGAAACTGTGAATTTTTTATTTATATAAATGCGGTTAATTATAGGTATAAGAATTACTAGTTTGTAAGAAAGTTAAATCCACTACAAGTACGCAGACTTTCTACGTACTTGGAGTGCGTACTGCGTGCGTCCACTCAAATATTACAATATCAAATTTTACAATATATTTGCTGGTAGGATATATTTTATATCCGCCGAGATAGCGCCCACCATACAAAACGTTTTAAACTTTACCACAGTGGCCACGTATGTGTGTCGCGTTCCGGGAGTAGCCTGTGTAAATGCGGTTCTAACAAACCGGCATAATTGTGTCAACTGTCGAGGAGTAATCATCGCTCGTCAGTCAACATTCTCTTGAACCTCACTTCACTAACTATCGGGGGCAGTGGGGCCACTTTGCTGTACACGTCTAAAAAATCTAGGGCATATTTTATAAATTAGTTCGTGTGAATATTTTTAACAAAAAGCCATACTGCACCTAATGTAAAGCAGTCTTTTCACCTGACGAGAAAAGACCGCTGCGGAATCATATTTATCAAAACGGAGCCACGAACAAAACCTAGTCATTTATAATCGTGTAAATACAGAAGCGAAGTATCTTAAGCCTTTTAAAAAACATTTTCCACACCCAATTTCAAAAGTGTGAAACCATTAAAAAATAACGACTTGCAGGTCAGTAGCTCTGAGGAGCGGGAAAGTATGTTAAGGGCCATTCCACTGCTGAGTATAATGCTTGTTAAGACTACGGGTCTGGCCCAAAATTTGACTTCGCATTATGGGTGGGTATTTACGTCAATCAGATTCGGTTAAGTGGCTTTGGATGCCTTTGTTAAATATATGGTTATATTTTATTTTAAAAACTGTTGTATTTAAAGATAATAAAGGTTAGGCAGAGGTTAGTGCACCAACTTTTCGCCATGTGTTGCCGTCACATGATATGATAGGATGCGAGCTAGTCGCTGTATCACAAATACCATCGAATACCGTCGTATTTGTCTCTTCTATTTTAATTATTAACTTTTGTTGCAAGCCTAAGTCAAATATAATTTTGAAATAAATAGGCAAAGTTATCGAAGTGTCCAACACTGGTATCATTATCTAACTTCTACGTTTGTTACTTTATAGATTTTTTCCCAAAGATGCAAACAAATTTTAGTAGTCATTAATACCTTGACTGGGTTAGTGTAAATTAGCTTCAATCTTGGGTTCTAAATACCATAAGTACAGAAAATACTATTTTTATAAACTTTTAGACATTCATGATACTGGTTTTGAATGTTGTCAATCATTTATGAAGTCTTATTATGTTGAAACATCTTTATACAATTAGATATTAGAAGCAATTTTTCCTCTAAGCGTTATTAAGCCATTATGACATGCCATTAGTCAATGCAGTTTTTTCTGATTCTAAACGTTATTGAAGTTATAAATATAATATAATAATAATAATACCTAATAATCTTTATTGCCATAATTATATTATGAATGTACATTTTATTTTGAACTAGCTGACCCGACAGACGTCCAGTCTTAACTATGAATTTGCAGCGCGCATTCTGTCAATCGCTGAAAGTTATTTTAAACAATTGACAGTTATACACAATTAATATTTTCGTTAAGTTTTCCAAAATTTTCTAATTTTCCGCGCAATTTTTTTATTTTTTCTTCCATAAGAACCTTCTCTCGAGAGTAATAAATACAACAGAAAAAAAATTAGTGAAATCGGTCCAGCCGTTCACGCGTGATGGCGTGACCAAGGGAACTGGGGATTCATTTTTATATATGTAGATAGATAGATACCATGACTCTCGAACTAGTGTTGACTGTATCTCGGGAGTCAGAGTTTTCTCAAAAACGTTTAAAAAAAATAAAATACTTTATTTATCACGTAGGCGAACAAAGTTGCACTTATGATACGTCAAAACAAAGAATAAGAATAATTATTATTTCTAAACAACTATTAAAATTACTTATATAACTATGGACATTTTAAATTAGGGATAGTAGATCGTTATTCATAGTTAATTGCCACAAAAAGAAGGAATAACCTACATATTCATCATATTAGGTAGACAATGTAAATCACAAACAAGCAAGAATAAATGACCACTTTTATACAAACTAATGCAAGAGAATATATTTCGATTAAACCTTTCATGCCTTCAAAAAAAGGAATCTTAGCATTTAATATCATTTCTATAAGAAAAGAAATTCCCTAATTTGTATTCTTAAGACGTCTCATGAAATACCAGTTCCAACTCCCATTGTTACATAACAAAATGACGATATCCTTTGTAAGTTCCCAACTTCAAAACTCGAAAGTGGTCGCGGACAATATATTTTCTATAATAGAAAACTTCTTAGTGCCATACTTTTCTGTAAATTGTTAATGTTATAAGAAAAGGCGGGCTTTGTAATGAAACTTGGTAAGTTAGAATTTGGCCAATAAAATGGTTTAGGAGTTGTATTAAACAGCCAAAACTGGTCACATTCAAGATGTTTTATTTATAACAACTGTTGAAAGTAAAGTATTTGAATGATTAATCTATGAGAAACATAGATTTGGATATTAAATGTATTGTAATATTTAAAAATAATGCATCAGTTAGGTTTTGTAGAATAAACATTCTACCATACCATAGTGATATCGCTATGGTAAAAGGACAATAAAAGATAATAATTGGTTTGTAAAATTACTCTAGAGAGGTCAGGGAGGGAGGCTATTCCGTCTCTGGGGGCAAATCCGTCTTTTTTCAATTACAGATTTTCTAATAAAATGCCAGCTTTTAAAACCGTACAGGTAAGACGGTCAAAAAATCAACTATTTACCTATACGGCTATCAAAGCTATCTTTCGTATAGAGCGCCCGTAAATGCAAAAACACAGATATGCCGCCGTAGATGGAATAGGCTGCTCTGACCTTATCACTATTCAACACAAACAATTGCAATAGATACTCAGTATTAAAAATGCATAAAGTTAGCGACGCTAATTTTATCTTTTTTCGAAAAATAAAAAATTCCTACACTGAACTTAACAAGAAAAGTTGTGTTTAATTATAATTTCATATTGTAGAAACGAGAAAAGTTCTTCAAAGTGTTGCAGAAACTAATTTCATAGTTCAATTTGAATACATTATCTTATCTGTTTGAAACTAAGGTTTTGCAGTTTTCAGGATTATCAAGAATGAGTCGGGGAATGTTATTGCGTGGGGTTTCATATGAGGACTCATGCAACGTTGCACGGCTTAAGTCTCATTTACATCAACTTTAGTATCTTGAGTCTGCAGTTTTACTGCCGCTACGGATTTTCGACTAGTGTGGTGTAAGTAAAATATTTATTGAAAAGAATATGGCGATAGGTGCAACTGTCACATTATGAGGTGGATCATATTTGGAGAAAATGGGTGCTCTGGTTGCACTGGTTGACACTCTGAAGGGTCGACAGAGTGAGCAGAGTCGGAGGAGAGCCAGGGGTAGATGAGAGACGCTGGCTATGTAATGGGCTCGTTTTGCACTTGAGAAAAATAGATTTATATAGTACTAGCTTTTGCTCGCGGCTCCGTCCTCTTCGTACTTTCTTTCAAAATAAAACGTGTTGTTTGTTGGCTTTGTTTTCCTGATTAATTTTATTCCTAATTTAAAATGTCTGTAGTTATACATACCTATATAAGTGATCTTATGTTATTTAGAAATAATAATTATTCTTATAAATTGTTTTGACGTATCACAAGTGCAATGTTCGCCTACGTGATAAATATTAAATTTTATTAATTTTTAAAATCCTGAGCTAGTCCTCAGTGTCATCCTTAGAGTTTCCAGTACACACTGCCACCAAATCAACTATAAACAGTATTATCATTACATATGTCTATCAAGATATGTAACACGTGTAATTTAGTGCTTCGAACTCATTCATTTCATCCATCAGGGGACGGCACGCCCCTCGCGAGTAACGCTCGCTCTTCAATCTCTGCCATCTCTGTATATCTACAGATCATTATTTACATAATGAAGCATTTCGTTGTGCGATTAATCAATTTAGCCGGGAATCGAATGCTGGAGCCCAGAAGATACTTCCCTTTTTTGTAATAGAAGTGTGAATGAGATGGTTACGTAGTGGGGTAAATGAATAAAAAATGGGTTGTTGATGCAAAGGTTACACCACAGAGGTACATGCGTATATTAAGTTATATACCTTTTGCATAAATAGAACATGATTATTAGTCTTTTTCAGTAAAAAAATCCATGACCCCGAAAGATAAATAAAGGTAGCACCATAAATTACTGTTTTTTCAAATTACCAACACAAAATTTTAAATCTAATTTTTCCAATATCAATAAAAAATAACATAGGGCCTTATTATAGTGAGCCAGCGAACTCATTTCGTTTTTATTATATTCAAACAGCCTTTTTCTTTTTTTAATGAACCAGCCAGTAAATCCTGTTAAAATACATTCAATTAGTTGGTACTAACTAGGAAATAATTATCTGTAGCTGTTTATTCACTGTGTAGATCCTTATAAACCAAAAACAAAGCTTTGTAGCATAAGACACTCTCTGGCTAGATGGCGGGACGACTTATACAAGAGAGTCGGCAGCGACTGGATGCATAAAGCAGCAGACCGGGCTCTGTGGCGTACCTTAGGAGAGGCTTATGTCCAGAAATGGACTGCAATGGGCTGATGATGATTATAATGATGATGATAATGATAATGATGATGATGATGATGAAAGATGTATGTAATCACAGCAAGCCTCCAAATTTATTTATGAAGACTAAGTGATTCATAGCAAAGCTCTTTTCAAAGTTACGAAGCGACAAATAAGTCTTGTTTAACTACAGCTCTGTCCTAAACATGCATGCGACCCATATCTGCAATCTCATAGTAAAGGTTGGACTTGAGTAAGATCTCGAAGTAAAATAGCCGCGGGTGTGGCGAAATTATCTACGCTTTAATTGTTCCTGAGTACATTTCCTGTTTCCATTTTAATGGAGGATCTCATGGTTCGTGGATTGTGGATGTGGATGTGGATGTTATAGTGGAATGATCATTGATGTAGATTGAAATCCTGGTTAGAAATATTCAGACAATAAAACCTGGATTTTTATAGAACTTTAGTTTTCTCTCGAACATTCTGAATGAAATTTGAGAAACGATTATTATTTAATAATACGATAGCTACATCATAATATGGGGTAAATAGAAGTGGAACTAAGAACATCTATTTCGTATTAGCATTCATGGTGTGTTGTCTCAAGATGTTTTAATGCACAGTTCACAATCCCAAAGAATACACACATTTTAGAAAAGTTAGAGGTGCGTGTCCTCGAATTTTGAATCCGCGAACATGCGGCGCGGCAGTCTCTTCCACTTTAAAATATACTATCGCCGCTGTCATACTAGTTTCACGTAAAAATATCCAATAGAAGACACAATAACAGTACGCCATTACTGAAATGAAATATTTTTAACCTTTGTAAGCTTTGATATTCCATCACCTGAACAACGTAAAGGTCATTTTATACTGAACAATGCACAAAGAAAATTCACCCACGGGTTTCTGGTACAATTTCAATCACAAAGGGGTGAAATGTTATTTTCCAATACTTCACATAATATGCGAAAAGGCTTTTAAAAGGATTCTCTTTTACTGCAGTGCTATTGTAATGTAATTGTAATGTTTTTGATTTTGTTTTCAAGAGCTTACTATCTAGTGTTTGCATTATAACGACTAGGTATTGGGAAATGTTTTTATAGGTAATATATACCCACCGGTCTTCCTGCTAATTCAAATATGTTTGTGTTAATTATTTACAATTTAATTCAAGATGATATATTTGCATCTGACTGAGGACTTTCTACTATAGAATCTTAGATAGATTTACTTCAATAATACTCTTTATAGTCAGGAGTTGGGAATCATTTAACAATGGCTTTTAATAATTAGTAAGAAATTAATATGTTCTTAATGAATTATTGCTTGCTTAACGGCGAGGAAAACATCTAGAGGAAACCTGTATACCTTAGAAGTTATCCATAGGAATTATGAAGGTATGTGAAATCTGCCAATACGCACGAGGCCAGTGTGATGAAGTTATGTCTAAACTTTCAATAGTAGAGGAGGCCTCCTTCATAAGATTTTCAAAGTTATGTGAAGTATGCCAACTCGCACTAGGCCAACGTGATGGACTAAGGCCAAACCCTCTCAGTAATAGACGAGGTCCCATTCCAGCAGTGGGATACTATATATTACAGGGCTGACATTATTTATTTTAATAAAATGTAGATTCGAAGTGTAGAAATGAAACAGTTCTGTTTAATGATTTCTTATATTTACGCGAATGTTAGACATTAAAACAAAACTATCTTACCGGATTTTACCGTGGATTTATATTATAATTTTTTCTGACGTTTCAAAAACTTTGTTGCCTTCGTGGTCAGTCCACCCCAAGAGAAAATAATACAGAAACCGCAATATAATCCACAAAATAGTTTTATTTCAAGAACTGTTTTGTTGCCAATCTGTGTCGATCATGTCACGTCAATGATCCGTACAATATATTATGCGCCATGACGTGAAAGAAGCGATTGAACTGTAAAATCGCAAACAAAGCGGCAGGATTCGCAGGAATGAACATAAAATATTGTGACACAAGTTTCATGCTAAAGTTAAGTAAAACTAAAATACATTTTGAGATGGACGCTGCAGTGTATTTCGTAATTTTTAAAATGCTTTTCGAATCGAAGCACAAGCGTTAGTCTGTTTTGAAATGTAGATGGTTTTACTTAAAACATCTGTTATTTTAGAAAATAATTTAAGTTTTCTCAGTAAATAAAATGTATATTTTTTTCTAAAATAATTTTTAACATTTATGTTTTCAGAATTTAGAAATAAAAACTTTTATTATTTCTTATGTTTACGTGAATGTTGGACGATAAAATAAAACCATTTTACGGATTTTATTTTATATTATAATTTTTTCCTGACTTTTCAGTCTCAATGGACAATATCCTCGTGACTGAACAAAACGCGAAACAATCAGTAAAATACTCTTATTTCAATATAAACACTTTACTTACTTAATTCAATAATCATTTTTAATAGTCTTCCGAAATACATTAATACAATTTTATTGTCATTTTGAAAATCCCCAAGAACTATTAATCTTCAATACTATTTTCCTTGTTAAAATATATATTCGCTTCGTCGTCTTGCCAAGGCAAAACCAGCCATGTGTTCATGATACGGGGTGATAACGATTGGGCATTTCCCGACGTGCCTTTTGTACTTGGAAGCCCCAAATGAAAACTGTTTTTCGTCCTTTCAACCTCGTATCGGAATATTTGCTCTTTTATTGTATCTGAAGGTTATTGACCTTTGGGTTTCCTGATAAGAATTCTTCAATGGGAAGGTGAATGAGTAATAAAATATTGGAGTAAAATATAACGTAAAAAAATAATTTGGCTATTTTGTTAATTTACAAAACTGGTAGGCTTGATCGAATTAGATTTGTATATGCTATTATTATTAGGCTGCAAAATTTACTATACAATATATAAGTTTAGAATGTATATGTTTATTTGTGTTACTTTAAAAACAGCCGTGTTCCGAATAAATGGTACCAGCACGATAAAAGAATTTAAAATACCCGCAGTATATTATTGTATTTTCATCCTGGCTCAGTAAAGTGCGCTAACTTGTAAGCATAGTGTTGTCTAAAAATAGTATCCATAAACTAGAGACGTTGCATGATGTATCCCTCGACAATCGCTAGAATTATGCCGGCCCATCTACTGGATATATAGCGGCTGACCCCGAAACGCGACCCGAGGGAACGGGCTGCTGTCATGGCCTGACATAGCGAATATTTTATCATGTAACATTGGGTGTTATTGACTGCTTCGGTGGCGTTGTTGTACTGTATGTGTAGTACGGCAGCGCTCTGAGATATTGGGTTCGAATCCCGGGTCGGACAAAGTGATATTTGCGTTTTTATATGATGGCCGATATGGCGATATCGGCCTATCACATCATGCGACGGAACATATCTGGCGAAAAGTGGGTGCCCTGGTTGCGCCTCTGCATAACCCTTCGGGGATAAATGCGTGATGTGTGCATGTGTATATTCTAACGCTTTACATTAAGTTACTTTTTACTTTAAATCTTATTCGACATTATGAATGCGAAAGTTTCTGAAGATATTTGACTAAAAGCAGAACTTGCTAAACAGTTTTAAATGGAATTTCGCGCAGATATAGACCATATCTTGGTTTAACATATAGACTACTTTTTATCCCGTAAAAGTACAAGGTCTATTTTGATAAAGAAGTGTAATAACGCGCAGGGCCGCAAGCTATCCATCAGCATGTTTAAAATAAAATATTTATTTAAATTTCCGATGCACCTGGAGATAAATGGACAAGCAAAATGTATTTAAACAGCACGTCAAGCCTAATGCAGTTGCCGCACATCAGCTTCAAGTTGGCTTGACGATTCATTATGACAGCTCCCGGTGCCCCGGTGAAGAAATTTTCTTTGCGAATTAATTGTATGTTTGTATATAAAGTGCGTAAAATAAATAACTTTCATAAATTATACTGGAAAATATTTTAATTCACAGAAGTATTAGATACAATTTAAGGAATGTCTACATATTTAATGTCACGAATATTGTATTAAGGTTTCCTAATTAAGTCAGCAAAGTTAGTAAAAGTTCATATTAGGCGCTAACTAACTAAGGAAACAAGTTTTACGGCTCCCGAAAGGTGTCAACCTTTTAGTCAAGTTTTTATACTAAAACAGTTTGTCACAATTGCTTTAATGGCTTAGAAAAATACCTAGAAATAAATATTTAAAGACATCCGCTATTATATTCATCATCATCATCTCAGCCACAGGAAGTCCACTTCTGAACATAGGCCTCCCCCAAGGATCTCCACGTCGAATTATATTCATAGCATTATTATTTTTTCTTTCCAGTTTTTAGTTTTCTGCCATTTTTAACGGATAAATTTATTGGCTTTTTGTCATGTAATATTATATAATTCAATATATTATTAGCTTTAGTTCCCTACTCCGCTCGCATGAAAAAGTTTTTCCGTGATAAAAGTTCCACTTTTTATTTCCCCGGGATGTAAAGTAGCCTATAGTACTCATGAGTAATGAAGCTTCCTATTAATGAAAACATAATCAAAATCGGTTTAGTAGTTTCTGAGATTAGCACGTTCAAATTAAAATTTAAAGTTTATTGCACTCCACAAACATCTTATTCAAAAGGTGTAACATTTTAATACGTGACATAATCGTGGACTCTCTAAGGCAAAATATCGATAGAGGAAGAAAATATAAATTTAACAACTTATATTAAGTATGTTGTTCAAATTCTTCCGCTTTGTATATTAGTATCTATGGATATAAATTCTGCTCAACAGTTTGGTTATGTAATTCATTTAAGTAAGAAATTATACTCATATTATATTGATCTTAACAGAAAATAGCAAATTCGTGCTGTTTTATTTTATTAGTTAATTATTTATAGAGATTTCTGCTGTTATCGTTATTATTTGTAACATTGAGACTTCGAACTAGTCTGACAAATTTAATTAATGTAACAGTTCTAAACTTAGTACGCTTCCTAACTCATTTGTAATAACCTATTTTATGTAAGAGCTATGATTTGTAAATAAATAAGTAAAAAATAAATAAATAAAATTGACATCTTCACAATGGCACAGCAATACATATACCATTCCTTTACTGCATACGTTTTACCCACGCGGTACAAGTATTTTCAAAACACAACCTTTTTGAATATGTTTTCAAAGAGACGACGACAAAGGAACGTAGTCGGGTTGTATGAATGATATGTTTTGATCTGCTTTGTAGGTGAGCAGTACGTCATATGGTATTTTTAGTACACCCACCAAGTGTTTGACAGAACTGCATGGGTGTTTCATGATGAAAGGCGTACGCTCTTTTAGCGGTTTTGCCTTTTCAAATTCCAAGCGCAAAATCATAAAAATAAATAAAATGTAAGTTGAGGAATAGAATGTGCCCGCGAATCCGAGAACTTAATAATATATCAGCCATGTATTATATACTGTCGAACTACTGGGCAAAGGCCTTCTTTACTATTGACAGGGATTAAGCTTTAGTCCATTACGCTGGCCTGGTGCGGATTGGTAGACTTCACACAACCTCGAAATTCTTATAGACAACTTCTCAGATATGCAGGTTTTCTCACAATGTTTACCTTCACCGTTAAAGCAAGCGATAACTCACAATGAACATACATAATTTTATAATAGTCAGAGGTGTGTGCCCTTGAGATTTAAATCTGCAGACATTCGTCTCAGCAGTCTGTTTATTGAACAGCAAAGCCATAGACGTCTTTACACTCAAGTGCCCTATTTCCGCATACATCCTTATTTGTTAAAAAGGTGAAGAAAAACAAGAGTAATAAAAAACAAATAGTACATAATCTAAAAAGCAATAGTACAAAAAAAAACGAAACAAAACAATTTTATTAATTTCATCGCGATTTTTATAATATTATTTTGACACGACGTTTCGAATACTGCAGCCTTCTTAGTCACGGGGCGCACTGAGGCGTTAGTCATCCGAAAAGTCAATTACAATATCTACCCACATTCTATAGTTACACAATTTTCTTTTGAAGACTGCAGTCTTCAAAACGTCGGGAGTAAATTGTAATATGAAAACCGCCTCAAAATCCGTAAAATAGATCTTTTTTAATGTCTGAAATTTTTATGAATATACATAATTCATAAAAAGAGATCATCAAACAAAAACAATGTTCAATCTAAACTATTCCTATATAAGCAAACGTTAGTAAGTGGATTAAGACAAGCCGGGAAGCTGCAAAAACTCAAACATTGAACAGTTGGCGTGAGCGAAATTATTCCCACACGAACAGCCAATGGGTAATTCATAAGGCGAGATGCAGTGCTTTTTAAGACTTACGAACTATGTGGACCGCTTTTGTAGTCAATCGATAGATTATGTAGATATTTTTATATAATATTTGTAAAGGTTGTGCTGAAGAGTTTTATGCGTTTGACATATTATTTTATTGCTATGTTTCCAGTTATATCAAAGACATTTACGGTAAAAAAATATTTAAACGTATTAAGATACTTATAATATACAAGGTACTTATAGTATATATTTAATTCAAAAGTCATTAAAAATACAATGTAATCAAAACAAATACAAATTTCGGAATTTAATTCCAAAGGAATTTAGTAACAAGAGGGAACTAAATTATATTTATGACGCACGACAGTATTTTATTTCTGTTAGGTTCGTCATACATTATTTAATTACGAAGAACTTTTTGCGTTATGAAGTTAAGAGAGAAATATAGATATTCCGAACTGCACTCTTCAAATATAGATTTTTTTTATTTTTATTGCTTTGAATGACGAGACGAGCTTGCCGTTGATGTTAAGCGATACGACTGCCAATAAACAGTAGAAACATTATCCAACACCTTGAATCACAAAGTGTTGTTTAGTATTCCACTGCGCTCGCCATCCTGAGACATGAGATGTTAAGTCTTATTATGTCCAGTAGTTACACTGGCTACAATGTCCTTCAAACCGGAACACAACAGTGACTACACACTGCCATGTTTTAAAGCCTTATGTCGTATATGTAAGTATTAATAATAGAGATCAATGTAAAATGAACCTATATTCTTTCACATAGAATTTATTCTTTACTGGATGTGATAATCATTAATAGTGCTACAAAGTTACATATCCCGTAGTTTTGTTCGTTGCTTAGGGTACTGTCCGGACTTTCCATATTTTACGCATTAATTCGACAAGATTTAGTGCTGGTATATTTTACTATGTCCTATTTCTTGATGCATAAGGTACTTATATTGTACAGGAATACAGCACGTGTTTGGTAAGATGGTTGTTAATGGAATGGAAATTATCTTCGCAGGTTTTACAAAATTTTTAGTAAGTTTTGCTGGTGATGGGATATATTTTATATCCGCACGAATAGCGTCCGTCGTACACAAGGAGTTAAGACCCGTCATAGTAGCCGACATGTAAGTATATCCGGGCCTAACAGGCCGGCATAATAGGGGACCGGCCTATGCTTGATTTTGTACATTATTCTATATGTAATGGTTAATAATACGAAAAAGAAGCACTCCTGCGAAAACTGCATAAAAATTTGTCAAAAAATGAGCGAGTAATTCATATTTAAAATATTGTAACATGCAGAAGTGGGCGCGATGTGGGGATATCGCTTCATCTCTTTCTTTCGCACGCGTCGTAATTCCCGATGACGTCACATGTAGGTTTTTCGTCTCTTTTCTGTTTCTTGCTAATTACCCCTTCCAACGAAATTCAAAGACTTATAACTTGTTGATTTTTTACCGGATTTTAATAATTCCTTCTGTGTTATAATTTGTATTATATAAATATTTGATAATAGTAAAGAACAAAAATGAGTCCGGTACCCTATTGTATCGACAGCCGAAGGGTAATCATCTCTCACTTCGCCATGCACGTATAAAATAACCATATCTGTAATTTATAGGATGAAATAACTATTTTTGGCATTTAAAAAATACACACCAATTACAAACCCCGTTTTGTTGAAGTCGGTTAAGAAGAAATTGTCACGAGATTACCTACCATGCTCACATGCATGCTTGCCAATCTGGGTAATGTTGACACCATTAATGCATGCTATAATACTATCAGACCACATATGTACCTGCCTATGTCATCATTCAGTTGTTTAAAAAACCCAGAAAGAATTTCGAATATGAACCTTATTAACCTAATATAAGGCACCACAAACCAGCCTAAATTTACAAGACAAGCCAACTACATCAAGACATAAAATAAAATTTTGACGCTATTTATTCAGTATTACGTGCAAGCAAATATTTCAGATATTCTTTTCAGAAACTCTTCGGTGTAATAGCCCACTAGAATATCTTTAAAATTGGAACTCTTGTGCCGCGTTACTGAAATTTCAATGCACGGTGTGAGGTGAAAGTAACAAAGGCAACGTGGGTATATTTTGATAGGGCTGCCACTTGCTTGATTAGCGTAGATTT
The DNA here is from genome assembly GCF_014839805.1 of Manduca sexta. Classification (NCBI taxonomy): domain Eukaryota; kingdom Metazoa; phylum Arthropoda; class Insecta; order Lepidoptera; family Sphingidae; genus Manduca; species Manduca sexta. The sequence continues at coordinate 5,952,436 of NC_051121.1, read as the reverse complement.
ATTATTATTTATTTTTATTATTATTATACGGTTTCATTGTAAAAAGTACAGATGACAATCACCTTCACGGATAAATATTATTGCTATGCGTTAACTATACGAATGATAATTAAGAAGTGTATTTATTTTGCATTCAAAAATCTCACTGACTCTTTAAAATGCAACAGCAAAAAATAGGTCTTCTCGAAGATACTTAAATTAACGCTGTAAAGATGTATCTATTATAAAAAAAAGTATTGAAATTCAACTTCAACAATTAAGTAAGTATTATTTGTAAAACCCATACTGAAACCGTATCGGATGTGTGTTTAACTGTCATGAGCGGGATTTATCCACGAAAAACCCAGAAGATAAATAGCATCTGAAAGTAAATGAAAAATATCTAGATTCAAAAATATTCTTAAGTGAAAAAATAAACACATGCCAACCCTACCGTATATTATAGAATACAAAAGTGTGACAATATTTTGATAATGACATAACGCTGTCAAATGCCACCCCTGCGTTCGTCGATTTTATCAAGAGCCCCGCGTACAATGCGCCATTATGTCACAGCGGACTTTCATGTCAGCTTCTGGTTTTAAAATGTCACCGCCAGTGTATGCCGTTATCGTAAATATTTTTCGTGAAGATTTAAGATATAGCTTAATGAGTAGGTTAAAAATATTGGTAACCTCTGTATCCGACTAATATTATAAATGCGAAAGTTTGTGAAAATGGACATATGTTGGTTCCGCTTTTACGAAAATACTACTAAACGGATTTGAATGAAATTTTTCAGTAATAAAACATCAGAATAACACATTGGCTACAATTTATAATGATTTTGTGTAATTTTGTCGTAATATAACGGAAAATAATATTATCCCAGAAAACTCTTTCACGCGGGCGAAGCCGCGAGCAAAAGCAAGTATATTATAAGCGTATAAGTTATTTATTAATGTATTGGATTTTAGGCGACTCCGTCTATGTAAAAATATTTCTCGGAATAAAAGGCCTTCTAAAGAATAAAATTATAAACAAACAAATAAAAAAACACGGTAACGCTTTGTTCTCTGAAGGGGTAGGCAAAAATGCAACCAGGACATTCACTTTTCATAACGTGAGTTCCGATCCATGTTGTCATAGGAGAGCCCATCTCCATATTTGTCACAAATTCCAGATTTCGGGTAAATACTAAGAAGAAAAACCTAATATAAATTTTCCCGGGATTCAAACCCGAGAATCCAGGTGTCATACAACGCACGCAATACGACATCGCCATACATGTCAGTGTAATAGTATAGATTTAAATTAGGGCAGTTGTTAAAAAGGCAATTAATAAATTGGCTCCCTATTTTCCAATAAAAAGATATTACACGGATATATTATAACTATTTCAACACAGTTCAATTACGAAGATTGCGTTGACCTACTTACATAGCACTGATAATTTAATTGAACAAAGAACGAAAATTTAAGGCACCTACTTACTAAATTTAAATTTCATCTAATGTATATAAAGCTGAAGAGTTTGTTTGAATGCCCTAATCTCAGGAAGTACTAAACCGATTTTTAAAAATGTAGTAACTTATAGGAAGTTACATTACTCTTGAGTATAGCCTTTTTATCCGGGAAAATTCTTTTATGTCCACAAAACTGCAGGAAAAAGCTAGATACTTTATAATTTTTAGGCTTGTATAAATTTGGATTTGTTGTTTTAAAATTTTTCGCCAATGAAGAAACGAACGTACAATTCACAAATTTTATCACTGGAGATTTTTTTACAATCTGATTTAGAAAAATGTACTAAGGTTAGGGGCCCTATTCCGTCTTTAAGGGCGAATCCGTCTTTTTACAATTACGGACGTTCTATTCGAAGGACAGCTTAGCCGTATAGTAAAAAAATCAACTTTTTACCGATAAGGCCATTAAGGCTGTCTTTTGATTATCGCCCGCAATTGCTAAAAGACGGATTTGCCCCTACAGATGGCATAGGGGTCCCTAACCTTACCTATAATGTCGGATTACAGCAGTATATTATAAGAATAATAATAAATAACTTATGTTTTCATCTCAACTATAAATGTACACTTCAGAAAACAAAGAATGTAATTTTCATTACAAACAACACTGGTAAATAATTATTCGAACAATATTCAGTAGGTGAGTTGTCTGTAGATTTGAATTTCTTTTTGTTCGAACAAATGAAAGCTTTCGACCTTGGCTCTGTTGTTTGAGCCCAATTGTTTGAGCCTGTCTGTCCTCTGAACGATTTAATTTCAACACAAATAAGGCGGCCCTTACGTATATAAATATTTGAATGACTGGCCAACAAGAGAGAATTTATGTTTTTAATTTTGAAGTTGAAAATAAACTTAGATTTTAGGTCCCCTAGTATATGAATACTGTTTTGAATTCTTAATTTGACTAGAATTAGATTTGTGTCCGATGTAGCAAAATATTGTTTTCACACACATACACACAGTATACATACACACACAGACACACTCAACACCTTTATCCCCAAAGCGGTAGGCAGAGGCGCAACTGGTGCACTTACTTTTCGCTGTATGTATTCCGCCCCATGACGTTACAGGGAGCCTATCACCATGTGAAGAAAAAAATCCAGAGTTCCACCTGATACTGAGTAGAAAAATCCAATATCACTAAGTTCGACCCGGGGATTGACACCGAGATCTCACCATTGCAGTTGTACCGTTGTAAAATATGCCACCGAGGCAGGCAAATTGAGGTAAATATGTAAACTTGAAATTTTACTCAACGTTCGATGAATTTCTGTCTACCCATCCACTGATTAAGCTTTACTAATTCAAATAGTCTAAGGTATTGTACAGACTGTCAACTGTTACCAAGAAACATTATCTTACTATTAAACTGACAGTTTCTTCAAAATCATTAGCAAATATAAGTTTCATAGTGGCATAGTATTTCACAAAAACAGTTGACAGCGTCTGTTCGGAGCCTAGGAAGTTTTGAACAATGAAATATTTCAAAAATAATTGTCTGAAAAGATGGCTGGTCTATAATTCACTTGGGTGAAATTAAAGCGACGTTTTCGCTGCACTTACAACCCTCTAAGAGCCTCTTAACATATTTCCGCTAAGTAACGTCTCCACAACTTGTCCCAACATTAGTCTCTTGATAGTTCGACTTAAGGTCCATTTTACTCCAAAATAAACTAGATTTATGCCTATGGATTTTTATATAAGTTTATTGACCTCTTTTCCCCCTAAGAGGAGCGTGAGGGACGCATTTATAGGCTGATAGTAATAATCATAAAATAAATAAAACCTTTTTATTTTTTTTGGAGCTTTATATTGCAAAACATCAATTCGTTGAATGACTATTGGGAGAAAGGCATGAGATGTCTGTATTGATCGGGATTTTGTAGTCTTACTTCTATATTTTAGGCTAAATGTCGTCGTGCAGCTATTATTAAGGCGCGGAAGATATTATATATTTCGAAAATATTGGAGATTTAATGCCCCACATTATTTATCAAGGCTTGAATTATGAAATTTGGTCATTATGAAGACTATCTTATAAATTTTAATAACAGTGCTTGTCTAATAGCCTTAAAGTTATTTCAAAAATCTTAAATCATAGAAAGCTCAAACAGATCAATAGTGTCTCGCTCTGTCTTCTTCGGACTTCTACCCGAAAACGAGAAGAACTTCACAGAATGTAAATTCTAAATTTTATGGATACAAGAAGAATACTTTCATTTTCTTAAAAATAAAAGAAATTCCACAAAAGACATGACCTCTTAAACGATAAGCGTACTGGCAAAGTCAAGAGAAGTTATTTTGCAACAGAACTGGTGCAGTGGAGATAAGATGTTGTGTACGCAAGCCGTGTTACATAATGCAACGAGTATAAATTCAGAGTGTTACGCGAAAACTGAATATCAGAAGTGTTTGGGCGAGTCCAAACAAAACTATTTGCTGTCTTCGAATGAATTATTTTGTTTTGCTAGTTTTTATAAACTATCTTTTGTTTGTAGCTTTGCTCGCGTTAAAAAGGTTTCCGGGTATACTTTTCTGGTAGTATAAATGAATTTTATCCCGGAAAAACTTTTTAATGTGAGCATTCCTGAGATAAAAGTAGACTATAATACTTCTGAGTATTATAGGCTACTCTTCTGGGATAAAAATAAGTATTATAGACTTTTATTCCAGGAATGCTCACGTTAAAAGTTTTTCTGGGATAAACATTTATTTATACTACTAAAGCCGTACTAGAAAACCATTTTACTTGTTATTTTTCTTATATTCAGCATGTCATATGGAACATTTCGCTGGATTAGGTACTATTACAAGGTTATATGCATATTTTTATTTATGTTACATAAATTAGATTTAAAGTTGTCATGTTGGTAAAAATTAGAAAAGACAATTTATGGTTCACTCTTTATTTAACTATGGGATTGTTTGAAATTTTTAACATAGAACCTTGTAATAGTGAGCAAGCGATGTATCTTTTCCATTATACAAAAAATAGTATTAGTAATTGTATGTACTAATTTATTCTTTCCATATCCCATTGGTGGTTATTTTTTATTATATGTTATGTCGTATGCAGATAATATCGAATATTAACCAAAAATATATTTAATTCAATAAAAATTATAACTTCAACGCATTCAAGCCGAAACTTTCCGAAGTAGGTACATTGTTAAGGCAATTTAACAAAATTCGAACAGATCTGGGAAAACAAAAAACTCTTGACTTTTGATTCTTCCAAGTATTTTACATTATTAACCTTCGCAAAGTTGTACTGCGGGTCGGAATACACAAGTTAATTTGGCAGACGGCGCCGCACGTAGGAAACTGTTGCTAACTTAGCGAATTTAGTTTCACTTCGCCTGGCAAACTGATTGAGGAAAACGAGCACTTTGCGTGGAATAATTGTTTGAATAGAAAATTTATGATTTTAGAAACATTTACAGTTGTCTATGACCAAATTGTTATAATAGTATAAGGATACTAATGGTGGTTCTCTCATATGTGACAGTCCGCCTCGGTAGTAAAAAGTGAGTAGAAATTGTGTCCGATATTGCAATAGACAGAACCCCTAAATCATGGACGGAATACACACGGTGACAATTAGATGTTCTTGTGGCATTGCATATGTAAAATAATCTCACGCTATATTATTTCCGATTTAGAACCTTAGACTTCAGAGTTTACGGATCATGTCTACATTAACCTAAAAAAACAAATCTTTAAAACTGTTGACAAAAAGGGTTTCATACTTTATCTGTTCGAGCCAAGGATTTTTTGTTTATTTTTCTTCTAAAACAAGTCTTGGAAGTTTATGTAAAACAGACTTTAATAATCCTTTAATTTTATTCCGAACCAACTTTATCCATATTAATAGACTAAATCTGGCATGTTTATTATGGTCACGCCGTTATAATTTTTAGTTGTAATCAGACATTAAACAGTATAGTAAATTTTTGTGCTCCAAAATTTTTCCAATTGGTAATAAGTCTTTGTCTTATTAGAAATGCCTGTGTGACAAGATGTCACAGCGTCCTTAGATATTTTAATAAAAAATAACATATCTGATTACAGAAAATATGCTAATATGCGCATTAAAAAACTTGTAAATCACGATATTGAGAAAAAATATAAAGTATTTTATTGGTGTTTTGTTATTTCACAGTAGATTGAGTAACCATCGCATGAGCGCAAAATGTTTGTATGACAATCTTCCCAATGTCCGCTCTAAATAATATTACAACTCTGGTTGTAACACAAATGTTTAATCCTATTGTTATTGAAAGGAAAAATACATAGCCACAACAAAACATTATGATAAGCTAAGATGTTTTTAGCTTATCATAATGTTTACGTTGTCCGAGCTTAATATTGGCAAGCGGAAAGCAAGGTAATTGCCCGACATTCACTTAGTCAATCTCCAACCACTGTCGCGGCTAGCCGGGTTACTAACTTTTTGTATTTTTATAAATAAAATGCCTTCCTGTGTTTTAAGACGATGTACAAATTTTGCTCCAACTGTGAATGAAAAAAAAATTTCATTTCATACGTTAGTAATAAGTATACACTATTTAACTTATTTTTAACTAATAAATGCATAATGATTTCTTATGTTTACGCGAATGTTAGACATTGAAATTAAACAAATTTTTCAGAATTCTATCGCGTTTTTTGTTTTTTATTTTTCTCCCGACGTTTCGAAGACTTTGCAGCCTTCATGGTCCCCCCCGTGAATTAGTTTAATTTCAATAATAAATGCATTTTATTTGACTGTCATGGCGACCAGAGACCAATAAACTAGATGGCCACGGCGGTCAACGCTCGGGCCGCATCATTGCGAGCTGCTAGGACAGTATAAATATGTGACTATAGTAACAAGTGCGCTGTTTTCACGTGCAATTTTGTTAGTCTATGACGCGTTTATTTGTAATCGGTGATAGTACAGTTTGACTTTGTTGATGCGTTGTCATGACGACAGACATATTAATTCACAGTAAATTCACACACGCACAATTTGAATGTGTGGCACGAGCTACCTTTATATAATCAACACTATAGAATTTGGTACGGCTTGGTACTGGTTTGTACTTATTTTGACATTGGACTCGTGAAATAAATGAATAAATTTCAGAAAGTATGCCAAACAGAATGTTGTTAATTCTTAAAATAACCTTCTTACAATCGAGAAAACATATTCGTGACAATGTTTGTGGAAAAACGGGAAGGGAACGATCGACCAATCACGATCAAGAATATGCTGCACTTCAGCACTTGTTCATTTTCTAATGACAAATGTCGCCTATGGTTTTAATAAATCTTAAATAAGTAATTTAAATTTAAATCCTAATTATAGTATAATATTTTGAGTAATCTTATCCATGAGGTAGGTGTTATAATGCCTAGCTTCAATAGTTTCGCAGTATAATGTAAGATAGCTTATCCCTATTTATTTGCAACAATAAAATGAATTTGTTAATTAATCGTCTTCATTGTAATATCTTGCATAATCCCATCTATTACACACGGCCAGGTATTACGAACAATTGATTTTGTTTGAGTCTTCAATAGTTTTTGAATAAAGGTCATTACAGAATACATTTATCTTAATCTATATCTACACTATTATATAAAGCTGAATAGTTTGTTTAAACGCGCTAATCTCAGTAACTACCGGCTCGAATCGAATAATTATTTTGGTGTTGAATAGCCCATTTATCGAGCAAGGCTATAGGCTATATATCATCACGCTATGACCAATGGGAGCGGAGCAGTAATGAAAAATGTTGCAAAAACGGGGAAAATGTATTACTTTTGAAAGCTTCCGTTGCGCGCGCTAAGTAAACGGTTATAGTTACGAAAGAAATATGTATTAGGGTTCCTCTTAAAAAGTTCTAAAAAAATATATTATAAAACAAAGTCCGCCGCCGCATCTGTCTGCCTGTCTGATTCGTTAAACTACTGCTTTTCTCCAAAAAATGCATACTGATTCCGAAAAATGACAGAACCGCTAACAATAAGTTATAAAACTTGTTTACGGAGATAATATTCATGTTCTTTTATTTGCCATACATTAAGATTTACGCAAACTCTGATTCTTTCACTACAAGTAACGCTTTAGTGGCATACAAGGCTTTTTATGTATTTTTTATGTTCCTAGGTGCTGACAAAAGTAGGCTTTTAGTTTTACGATAGAATTCATGTTCTAACGTTAATAATTTATTTAGTGTCTTGAATTTTTTTTGTGAGTGTCTGAGATTTATATGCGATGTGATTTATTACGATAAAAGAAAAATCTTTGTAACATATGATGGTTCTGGTTTGTTTCGGCGGTTTCTTACCGATTTTTGGTACTAAAATTCAGATATTTACAGACAATAATTCTATGTTACTCTTCGATTTGCTGGTGGTATATATTTTCCCGCCATAGTGGCCCACATAAGTGTGTCGCGTTCCGGGATCAGCCTGTGGGTATCCGGTTCCAACAGGCCGGCATAATTGCGTCGACTGCCGAGGGATAATCATCTTTCATCAGTCGACACTCTGTTGGACCTCCACTTACCATCAGGTGTAATGGGCTCACTTCCCGTATAAAAAAATCTATATCTCAATATTTTAATTACTTTTACACATAGAATGACAAACAAACACGCGATTGCACAACTCGTTATCGCCTTTTGTAAAAATTGTGTTAGGTTTTTTAAGCAACTGCTGGTCACACTTTAGTGAATTAATGTGTGTCAGACTACTACGTGAGGCACTTAACTTGATTTATATCGTTAAGACTATTAAAAAATATATATTACGCTTTGTCTTTTGGTAGGTAAGGCTATAGACCTTCCGATGGTCCTAACGACCGTGATGTATCGTGATGATACATAGGGACATTGACGTATATTCGCGTGACGATGAAAATGCATGCAAGTACTCACATCTGCCACTGCCACACGACGTCAGGAACCCGCCTTGGTTATGTTGCTGCACTCCGTCACGTTTGTCAGGACACCACACACAGTTAGTACACACAATGTAAGGATTATGGGTCCTGGGACATCTATACTTTCACAGTTATAGCATTAATTATTAAGCGCGCCGGGGAACGTGCCGCCATCGATGCACCAAACTTTCGTTACTGGCGTCATCCGCTGGATGGCGCGGGCGTGTGGCCTCCCGTTGGCCAGCGGTATTGGTCGATTTAGTTGGCGGCAAATGCGTGCGAATTTGAATATCTTTCGCTCTCACACACATACCACCATCACGCGAATTATTATAGAATTCGTTTATTATTATAAACAACGGTTACGAAACATTCCGCCCACCAAAATACATTAATGTATTTTCCAAAATTTAAGAAAAAATTAACCTAACTTAAAAGGCATATGATCTTAAAATTATGATTACGAACTTAAATTTATGAACTATAGGTTTAAGTTAAGTCATGTTATTCGTTTTGATTCGGCAACGGACAGAGTTTGACTAAAGGCCTCGTGAAACGAGAGCCTTCAGCAGTACGTATCGTGGCAATGCGGACTACGCCATCAGAACTCGGATGTAACTCTTCAACCCGAGCTAACGGCCAATGTAACGGAAGCGAATTATCGGCTTTAACAATAACTACTGATCCTACGCTCAACGGTTTTGAATGCTTAGTCCACTTCGCCCGCTGAGTCAGAGAATGAAGATATTCATGTTTCCAACGGTTCCAGAAATCCTGCTGAAAACGTTGAATCAGTTGCCATCGGCCCAAACGATTTATGTTCAAAGAAGTTACATCTTCATCAGGGACAGATGTTAACGGCTCAAGAGTAAGAAAATGCCCTGGTGTTAGAACAGCAAAATCATTAGGATCTGAACTCAGAGGACAAAGAGGTCGCGAATTTAACATCGATTCGATTTGTACAAAGAGTGTTGTTAACTCTTCAAATGTTAAACATTGATCGCCAACGATACGATACAAATGCGATTTTACGGATTTTATCTGTATTTCCCACACTCCACCAAAGTGGGGACTTGAGGGCGGATTGAAACGAAATTCGATTTGATTAGCATGAGCAGCACTTCGCATATATTCAGTTAATTGTGCATTAGCACCAACGTAATTTGTCCCACAATCAGAATGAATTATGCTGACCCGTCCGCGTCGCCCGGAAAACCGACGCAGAGCACCGAGGAAAGCATCCGAAGAAAGATCTGAGACTGCCTCAAGATGAACTGCGCGAGTTGCGAGACAAACAAATAAACATAAGTAAGCTTTAGTGATTTTCGCACCTCGATGTTTACCGGTTTTAATACGAAAAGGGCCACCGTAGTCGGTCCCTACAACAGAAAACGGTTTTACCTGATTTACACGAACTGCAGGCAAGTCACTCATGAAAGGTGCCAGTGGGGATGGATGCGTTTTATAACACGACACACATTTGGATAGGCAATGCCGAATGGCACGTTTAGGAGACAATACCCAAAACTGTTGCGAAAGAAGATACTGCGTGGTATTCACGCCCGCGTGACAATTTTCACGATGAACGGCTTCTATAACAAGGTAAGTTAACCTGGATTTACGAGGGAGTAAAGCGGGGTGTTTATGCTCGAATTCGAGGCCGGATCTTGCAAGGCGACCGCCCACCCTGAGAATTCCCTGCGCATCGAGAAAGGGGTTCAACTTACGCATCTGTTTCGTTAATAATTGTCCTTCCCGCAACTGGCGTATTTCGTTTTCGAAAAAGGATTGTTGATTGTGCTTTACGACGATCAACAAAGCGGCATGAAGCTCAACACGATCGAGAAAAGGATTTGAGCAACGAATATTTTTATCTCGTAAAAATCTAATGAATCTTAACCACCAACAAATGATACGCTGTATTTTCCGAATCGAAGAATAACGAATGAGAAGAGTGTCGATAAAGGAATTCTTCGCATCGTCGGAGGTAAAGAACGTTTTTAAAGCTTTTTCCTCAAAATGAAGGAGGTCCTCGTTAGGATTAATTTCAAGTTGTGGCCATTGCTGAGAAGGGGGAGCGAAGCCAGGCGGGACCCGCCCACCATAAGCTATTGTTGACGAGATCGGATGGCAGCTGACCACGAGAAGCTACATCTGCCGGATTATCTTCGGAATCCACATGGCGCCAGTGAACGTCTGGAATGACTTCGTGAATGTGACTAACGCGATTCGCAACGAAAGTTTTCCAGCGCGAGGAGTGAGAGCGAAGCCACGCTAGTACAACGGTAGAATCAGACCAGGCGAAAACACCAGTAAATGTTAACCGGGACGAGAAAACATCCATGGCAAATTTCAGCAGGTCGGCAAGAAGAACTGCAGCGCAAAGCTCCAACCTAGGAAGGGAAGTGGATTTTGTAGGTGCGACTCGCGCTTTTGAACAAACAAAGAAGGTCTGAATATTACCCTCAGCGTTCACGGTTCGTAAATAAATCACACCACCATAACCTGTTTCCGAACTGTCTGAAAAGCCGTGTAACTCCCAAGAGATACAGTCCTGTCCAGCAAACAAACGGGGAATCTGTAAAGATTCTAACAATGGTAATTGTTCAAGATATCGAGACCAAAACTGGACTATATCATTAGGAGGGTCTTCATCCCAACCTATCTCAAGGATCCAGAGGCGCTGAACCAACACCTTTGCCACCAAAATTAATGGCGACAGGAAGCCAAGTGGATCGTATATACGTGCAAGCTCGCTAAGAATGTTACGCTTCGAACATTTCTTATGCTGAGGAGTTACTGAAAAAAGGAACGAATCATTACAAGGATCCCACTTAAGACCTAATACCTTGAGAGTAGGGTTGTCGTCAACATCCATAGATACAGGATCGGTTAAGCAATATTCTCGTGGTAAATCAGAGAGTAACTGAGGAACATTACTAGCCCATTTTCTGAGTTCGAAATGCCCCTTTTCAAAAGTTCGATTATTTGAGTTTTCGCATTTTGAGCCATACGAACGTTACTAAAACCAGTTATTATGTCATCGACATAAACATCGGATCCCAAAACTTGACTCGCAAGTGGAAATTCACCACCCTCATCATGAATCAGCTGTTTGACAGTACGGCATGCGAGAAAAGGTGCGGAAGACACGCCGTAGGTCACGGTATTAAGACGATATTCCTGCACGGGTTGGTCCACATTAGATCGCCAGAAGATGCGCTGATAATCACGATCAGACGCTCGAATGAGAATTTGTCGGTACATTTGTTTCATGTCTGCGGTGAAAACAACAGCATGAACGCGGAATTTTAGAAGAATTTCAACAATATTCGTTTGCAATTTAGGACCTACGAGCAACACATCATTCAAAGATAGTCCTCTCGCATCTTTAGCGGAGGCGTTGAATACAACACGAAGAGGAGTAGTGCTGCTCTCCGTACGGAGTACAAAACGATGAGGAATGAAGTATTTTCCAATACTCAATTCTTCAGTCGGTACAAGGCTCATGTGACCCTGATCGAGATATTCCTTCATGAAGTCACAGTATTTTTCATACAACTCCATGTTCTTGAGGAGGCGTTTCTCAATTGAATGAAAGCACCTCAAAGCTGTATCACGAGATCCGGGAAAGGTAGTCTCGTGCTCTTCGTTTCTGAAAGGCAAAGATACAATGTATCGACCAGCGGGATCCCTTACCTGAAGGTCTTTGAAGATTTGCTCGCATCTCTCGTCTTCGACGGTGAGAGGTTTCGAAGGAAAAACGCTCAATTCCTCCAGCTGCCATAATTTCTTCAACTCATCATGAAGTTGTGGCTCCTCATGAACGAAGAACGAGTGTGCTTCAGGCTCTACGTATCCGACATTCCCGACCAGCAGCCAACCGAATACGGAATTAAGAGCTGACGGTTGATTGGAATCACCTTTAATTGATCCCGGCAACAGAAGCGAAGCAAAGCACTCCGCACCTATAAGAAGATCGACTGGACCAGGTTTGTGACAATTTGGGTCTGCTAACTGCAACGCTTTAATATGATGCCACGAAGATTTATCAAGTCGAATTGATGGCATCTTACCACAGATACTTGGCAAAGTCAAGGCTTTGATGGTAAAGAGAGCTTTATCGCTTCGCCCAATATCAAGATGTACTATACCTGACACTGGAGCTGATGAATGACCCAATCCACTAACCTTATTCGACGTCGAATTACTGATGAGACCTAATCGATGAACGACATCTTCGGTGATAAAGTGACTTTGACTACCAGAATCAATCAAGGCTCGAAACGATTGAAAATGTCCCGATGAATCGCGAATTTGGACAATAGCTGTGGATAATAAAACAAAAGAATGTTCACGCATGCTAGTCAACACGCGAACCTGATTATTCGGTGATTCGCCATCTGAAACCACATTTGAAGGAGTGGACGCTCCTTCCTCGTGTAGAAGTGAATGATGCCGTTTATGACATTTATAACACCTGAACAAAGATTTACAATCCTTGACGCTGTGAGACGGTTTTAAACAATTGAAGCACCAACGATGAATGCGCGCATGGTTACTGCGTTCCGCGACTGAAAGTTGTACGAATTTATTACATTTGTTTATCGAATGATCACCCGAACAAAATGAACACTTTACGGATATCGCTACAGGTGAATGAGAAGAAGATGAACTGAGTTTCTTGTTGGATACGGAATTATCTGTGTTATTTGCAAGAAATACTGTGGTTTTCTTCTGAAACTTCGAATTACTCGACGATACGCTTTTAAGTGGCTTAGCTTTGTCTGAAGGTTTCCCTACATCAGGACTAACCTGGCTACTCGAAGAAAAATGGTTATCGCGAATTAAAGCATCAGCTCGATTAAACAAAAAGGTTTTCAGCGCTTGATACTGCGGCAATTCAGTAGCCTCTTGCTTTTGTTCAAAAGAACGTCGAGTCTGGGTATCTAATTTCGATAATACTAAATAACACAGAACGAAGTCCCACTCATGAGTAGGAAGGTCAAGACCGGATAATACGTTTAAATTTTCATTTATTAAATCCAAATTACGCCGAAATTCGACAGGTGACAGAGATTTCAAATTAATATTTAATATCTCTTTCCAACACGTAAAAGCTAATTCTCGCTTATCTCGAAACCTGGCGACCAGCGCCTCATATGCACTGCGATAGTATTTACCTTGAATGGGATAAGATCGAATAACACCTAATGCATCCCCACTGAGACATGTTTCGAGATATTGCATACGTTTCGTGTCTGATAGCGATTCATTGTTATGAATCAACGAGTTAAACAAATCAAAGAATTTTGGCCACTCTTTTATTTCCCCGGAAAACGATGGTAAGTTAATTTTAGGTAACTTAACGTCTGCTGTGGACGAACAATTCGCCTTCTTATCGCACGGTTTACAATTAGATTCGGGAAATAATTTTCGATGGATTGCCAAAATCTCAAAATGAATATTATCGAACTCGTCACGTACTTCATCCTCGTGTTCGGAATCATCATCATTGATAACACATAAAATGTCCGAATGAGCACTTTCAAAACTTTCAATTAATTTCGGTAACGCGGAAAATTGAATACTAAACAAATCTAAAGATGACTCATCATCCTTTGCTAATTTAGCAACTTCGAGAAGTTTCTTTAAACGATTTAAGGGCAGAGTGCGCTTGCGGCGAAGCACAGGCAACTCCTGAATATGTGGGCGAACTAAACTTGCCGACTTAGTAACACGCCCTTTAGGTTTACAAACGCGTACCGGACGATACGACATCTTAAACGATTTTTAAATCGACTAAACGAAATGTTAAACTTAAAAAAGTTTATACTCACAGCCTACCCCGTTACGGATGGAAGCGTTATACGCGATAAATATGCCTAAACAACACCGGATAATACAACGCACGAGTCTGAATAGTAGGCACAGCGAATGAGTGAACGAATGAACGTATAAGTAGGTATGTAATACCTAATGATTACGCAATGAAATGAAAATTAAATATATAATACAATAATTATATATCTACGAAAAGTTGTCACAACTCAACTTGTTTGTCGCGAGAAATAGTACTATACGAATTAGTTAAAACGATTGAAGTAAATAGCACTAACGTATTTATTACGACAACAGTAGGAGTGACCGAATGGCTTACGTATATATGTATACACGACAGTAACGAAAGTATATAAATGTACTTTGCCGCTTATTTTTACTTAGGTAGATACCTAACTGTGTATGTTTTAATAAATAGACGTCGCTAGAATTAATACGGATGAACGACACCTTTTGTATTAAAACCGATACCGAATTGAATCTGCGTACAAGCCGGTCTGTATGTGCTAATAATTATTATGAATAGGTGAAAATGTGAGAGGATCGAAACGCGACGAAACACTAACGAATTTAAATGAATAGATGTATCGACGGTAACGAGACGAGAAAATCACAATTAACACTAACGTATATAATTATAACACATCGGCTTATAGTACGAGAACGCTTTTGAATATTATGTATTTACTATTTAAATACATAAGCGGCAAATATACGTCGGCGCAACTTAAACTGCAAAATGGCGGATTTTATTCGAAATACGATTTAATTGTTTGCATCGGGAAAAGTAATATACAATGATTAACTGTAACAACGAAATAGCCACTCACACAAATAATAATTATTATTATTAGAATAAACTACGTGTATCGTTGGCGATTTACAACAAATAACGAAGTATGCGCGCCGCTATAAGTACCTAATGTTAGCGCGTAACAAATAATAATTTGTTACCTAAACCGCATGGAAATGAATGTTATTACAGAAATCAATTGTAAACACAACGAAATTTAAGGTTTTAAGTATGCAAACAATCATATGCCTTTACTGGAAAGTTAGATTAAACTATGTATTGAAGCGAGTAATGGCGGGTTATCGTAATGTTTCGGCTATTGAGACAAATTTATCGAAATAACTCAAACTAAATGATTGAAATAGCTGACCAATTATGATCGCTATTCCCGGGTTTCGGCACCAAAATATGTATCGTGATGATACATAGGGACATTGACGTATATTCGCGTGACGATGAAAATGCATGCAAGTACTCACATCTGCCACTGCCACACGACGTCAGGAACCCGCCTTGGTTATACTGCTGCACTCCGTCACGTTTGTCAGGACACCACACACAGTTAGTACACACAATGTAAGGATTATGGGTCCTGGGAAATCTATACTTTCACAGTTATTGTATTAATTATGAAGCGCGCCGGGGAACGTGCCGCCATCGATGCACCAAACTTTCGTTACTGGCGTCATCCGCTGGATGGCGCGGGCGTGTGGCCTCTCGTTGGCCAGCGGTATTGGTCGATTTAGTTGGCGGCAAATGCGTGCGAATTTGAATACCTTTCGCTCTCACACACATACCACCATCACGCGAATTATTATAGAATCAGTTTATTATTATAAATAACGGTTACGAAACACGTGACCTACTACTATTTTGTTTTCCTCTTATGCTATTAGATGCTGATGCTTCTTGTTTTTTTTAATATTCTCATTTTACTTCTTTACTAATATTATAATACTCTTTAGCATATTTCTTACTAATATTTTAAATGCGAAAGTTTGTAAAAATGTTTGGATGTTTGTTAGAAAAAAAATATGGAAACAACCGAACGGATTTAGATGAAATTTGACACACGGACAGATCATGTCCTGGATTAACACATGGTCTACTTTTTATCTTGGTATTTTGCTCCCATGGGAAATAATGGATTGCTTTAAATAGTTTGTGCTGTCATCGTGCTGGTGGCGCTGTGGACTGCTATAGTGGTTTGAGGACTTTTGTAATGTTAGAGGATTTTCACGAGGATGAAACAGCGAAACAACCCTTAGTAAATAATTATTTGAAAAATGTAAGTAAATTACTGTTATTATTTAAATTTGAAAATCAGATTTATAGTTTCTTGTTTTGCAAACTGTAGCGCAGAACATCCTTTTAAACCTTTCTTTAAGTTGGCAGCACAGCTGCGACATAGGTATTATGGTAACTAGCCATAAATTGCCGAAAAATCTTTAACTAATATGTTTTATATTCTCAGGTTGGATTCCTACAAAGTTATATTAGGTTTACTACTCTATGAGCCTGAAGTCTGGAATTCGTGCCTGATATGGCGATAGGTCCTGTCGCATTATGGGACGAAATATGCACGCCGAAGACTGGATGCACCATTTTTTTTTAAAGGTTCAGGGAAAAGTGACCTCTCTGCACCTGGGTAAATGGAACCGAGTCTTAAAATGTCGACTAACAAGAGATGATTACCTCTCGGCAGTCGACACAATCATGCCTGTTAGAATCGGATATACACAGGCTGATCCCGGAACGCTACACACTTTCTTTAGCCTCTATAACAGGGGCCTTGTTCTCTATCCCGCACGTTATTTTGACAGTGTGTAACAAGCATATAACACAACCCATCATGTTTAGTACTATAGAAATTTGGCTTACAGAATACCATTCCACACACATTTCTCGAAGATAACGTGACACGGCCGCGTTACGCGATTTCACTATCATACAGAATAAGGGCCCAGGTTTTAACATCTCGTGTAAGTGGTCGCTATGCATGCGGATGTAAAATATTTCCTACCACCATAAGTTTGTGTATTGTTATTATATTGTTCATTGTCCATTGTTCCATATCGGCTTAGGTAACATATGAGGTGTTATCTACACTCCTTAGTATTCAGCTGCCGATTGTCAACGCCTCTGCATTATTCCACGTCACAAATCGTATCATCATTCACTACAGAAGGTTATTTCACTAAGCAAACAGGATTGGGATTACATTCACCGTGTCTACATCCCGTGCTGGTCTAAATTGAATCATATTGTAAGAGCATAAGGTTGATGTAATCCAACCGCTGTATGGCCATTGTACCCCCGTTTGTGATGTCAAACTAAAACACACTTTATGGCAATGGGATAAAGTTGATATACGGTGGGTGTAATTCCCGGATGTTTGTTTGGGCGTTTGAGCAGGGTTGACAAATTGAGAAAATAATTCGTAATGCAAAATTTATATTTAAATATTGACGTGATGTCAAATTGATTGCTCTGATTTGAATGATAAGGGTTCATTTGAGACGTCTAGTTAGCGTTAAGTTACCAACTGTCGCTTTCTCGATTATTTTTGCGATATTCCTTTTTGACGTACATTATAAAAATAACAATCCGGTATTGTACAAGGTAATATCGACATTGCGTTACTAAATTAAATCACATACTCGTCTTTACCTTTGCTAACATTGTGTCAAAAATAATTCTTAAATAATAGATATTTTTACAAAAAGTCCCGGTTTTAGTTATTAGATTTTTATAAGTTTGTTGTTTACTGCGAATATCATGCGTACGTGGGTTATTTCTGAGTGAAAGTGTGATGTTGCCGCTACAAATGGCTCTCTTCGAGTAGTCGTTTTGGCATTAGAGCGTGTAAAATTAAAAATATTTTTTATTGATATTTAGATCGAAATTTATATATATAACTGTACGGGTAACGAGTCTATTTCTGTCGTCAAGCAGCAGTGTGTAGTCACTGTTGTGTTCCGGTTTGAAGAACATTGTAGCCAGTGTAACTACTGGACATAATAAGACTTAAAATCTCATGTCCTCTAAAGATATTGTTCAAAAGATGATGATAAATGTTTATTTAAAACAAATAAATGTTTCAGATTGACAAGCGCAGTGGAATCACAAACATTACTTTGTAATTCAAGGTGTTGGATGGTGTTTCTACTGTTTAGGGGCGGTCGTATGGCTTACCATCAGGCGAACGACAAGTTCGTCTCGCCATTCAAAGCAATAAAGAAAAACGCAAAATTCCCATCGACTTCTTTAACAAGACATTATAAAAGGGGACAATTATGAGCCAACCCTATTGATGCGGCGTTTCCTCCCAATTCAATATAGAAGCACGTAAGAAAAGATTATAATGTATATACGCATTATTAGGAAATAAGAGGGAAAATGTGACATACCACCGGTTAAGCAAAGTGTACACGATAAATGATGGATCAATACCTTTTGTTTTTAGTAAGAATAGGTAATACAATATTGTGTGTTCAAGGGCTTACAAGGCAGTTTTCTTTCAAACTAATCGAATATAGAGGTTATCATTGTCTTTTTCATTAGTTCTATAAAAAAACTGCCTCGGGGATTAGTTGTATTGAATGCACGGTACGACCACTGCTCTGGGGTCCTGGGTTCGAATCCTGAGTCGGACAGAGATGTTTGAGATTTTTGTTCAATATCAACCCGGAGACTAGAATTTTTTCCGGGTATGACATTCACCCCCTATCACATCATGGGACGAATCACTTGGTAGGAAGAGAGTTACCTGGTTACCACTACCTATCCCTTCGGGCTATACTTGATGAGTGTTTGTTTGTTCTATGTTACAGCATAGGGGTACAGGTTGCTGCAGGCCGTTTCTAACAAGTTGGTCTGGGAATCTTTCGGGAAGTCTCGCCGTGGCTTGCTATAGCTCTCTATTGATAAAGGTAATGTTGATTTAATTTCACAGGCAATTCTTTATCAGCATTATATAACTTTTGCCAGATACTGGATCACCCGAAAACATAAAGATCGAAAAGTCTTAAAAATTTTTACTAATTATAACAAACTTGACATTAATTAACCCATTAACCCCTTATTATATATTACATAATAAGATTATATTCCCGTGTCACGCGTAATGTCATGTAGCTGTCATGTTTGCGGGCAAACATTCCGCTGGTAAATAGGTTAAAGTAAATTGCCTTACAATTAAATATTTAGTATCCGTACATCCCGTAAAAACTATCATTTACAGTAACAAATCTAGTAGTCTAATTTTTGGTGTATATTGGGTTAGATAATTAAACTGAAATTGTTTTTTTGAAATTGTCTGAAATTGTTATAATTCTTGATAACGAAGAGGTAAATTTGTAAACAAGTACGTAGGTTTACAACAAAATGTTAAATAACTTACCTAGTATATTAAGATAATAATAATATCCACCCGTTATTATATACTGTCCCACTGTTGGGCACGGGCCTCCTCAACTACTGAGAGGGAGAAGGCCTTAGTCCACCACGCTGGCCTAGTGCGGATTGATAGACTTCACACACCCTCGAAAATTCCTATAGAGAATTTCTCAGGTATGCAGGTTTCCTCGCGATGTTTTCCTTCACCGTTAAAGCAATTCACAAAGAATATATACATGATTCATTTGAGCCTGCGGAAATTCGCCTCAGCAGTCCGTTCCACACCCAACTATGCTATCGCCGCTTAATCCTAGTTTGCTACTTAGTAAATTACTGGATATATAATAATGTTTAATATATTTATTATTAATATGGAAATCTTTGGGGGAGGCTTATGTTCACCAATCGACATCCTGCGGTTGATAATATCAACAATTGATTAAATTATATTATTTTTAATGGCCCCGTTGTTATTTTCTCTTTTTTACATTTTCTTTTAAACTACTATTAATATAAAACCAAAAGAGGCTTAAATGGAAAACATTTTTAAAACCCCTCGTTCGTAAAAAAAATAAGCTTTTATTTTTAAAACCTTCTTGTTAAGTTTCCATTAATACTACCGACTCTCAAAACCTGCAAAGATGATGTCGGGTCGACATCATCTTTGCAGGTTTTGAGAGTCGTTGACTTGAGGACTTTGAAAATAAATTTTCAAGTACAAAATGGGCGTTCGGGCACTTTTTTCATTCGCCTTTTGACCTCGGGCGGAATTTTAAAAGTGGGTATGAGATGTTTAATTATCAGTACTTGGATTCTGTAACGCATAAAATAAAAGTAAGAGAATAATTAAATGAAATGCGAAGGAAATTCCAGTACGATAAGAGGTTCTTTGAAGTTTTTCATATAGGGGTAGTTAATCAGGGCTACGGATTTTAGGGCGGTGTAAGAAATAAAATGAATCTTGCAAAATGTTTTCTTTTATATTGTCACTACGTTTTGCTCGCGGCTTCGCCTGCGGGTAAAAGTTTTCTATTATAGTTTTTTTTCCAAGATAAAATGTAGTCTATGTCCTTCATAGGGTCTTAATTACCTCTCTGCTAAATTTCATTGAAATCCGTTTTTGAGTTTATCGCGTTAAAATAGGCAGACAGATGCGGCGGGGGACATTGCTTTAAAATATTTTTTTTTAACTTCTTAAGAGGAACAATTCCGTCAGACATGTTTGTTGCATTACTTTAACATTTTTTCCGTTTTTGCAACACTATGCATTGATGCTTTGCCCCCATTGGTCATAGCGTAATGTTATATAGCCTATAGCCTTTCTTGATAAATGTGCTATCCAACACTTTCAATTCAAACCAGTAGTGCCTGCAATAAGCGGTTCAGTCAAACAAAAGAGCTCTTAAGCTTTATATAATAGTATAGAAGTATAAATACAAAATAAAAAATCCTATTGTACAGTAATAGGACTGCTCTAAATGTATCCATCCTTCCGTATTTAATAAAATTCTCTTTGTTCATATTTAATTGCTCCACATAGCTGGACAGGCATTCTAAAAATGCAATAGACTGCCAGTTATTTCCATCATTCGAAGTTTAAAAATTGAAAATTCAAAAATTCAATTTTAGAACATTCTTATAAATTGAAACGCATTTCAGTGATACCGCCATGATGGAGGCTTTAAGTGGCCCCGTTCTTAGTTTGCTCAAGCGAAATCCCCGAGGACACTCGATAGATGAATGATTCACGATAAAATTGCAGCTATGTAACGTCTAGTCCAGTTTGAGGACACTAGTTCATCCAGTTTATGTATCCGGTGTGCAGTTCTTAAAGGAAACTACATAAAAGGTTTTTATATTTAAAAAAAAATAAGGTTTATTTACGGATGTAGAAACAAGATATTGAGCTTGTATAACTGGCTGTTTTGTCTTTAAACAGTAAAAAAAAAGTTGTAAGTATGTAATATTTATTTTTATTCTAGTGTGCAGAGGACTATAGGTATTCGTCTTATAAATAAAGTAAAAAAACCGCACAGTTCCACAGTAAAATGACCTGTATTTTAATTTGATTAGAATATTTTCAAAGTATTATGGCACTGCGAGCTAATTATAACGTAAACGTAAAATACCTTGGTAAAACATTAAAATGAGCACCGAAATACTTGTCAAAGTGCGGTTGCTCAAAATACTTGGTTATTTTTATCGCGTTTCGTTTCATTAACAAACGGCAAGTATAAAATATTTTAGGGCAGTGAATTTTTAAAGCATAAATTTTAAAAAAGAACACTTCAATGAACACACATTGAAGTGTTCTTTTTTTTAATTTGTGTTTTATGCAAAGAGTTTTAAGATTATATAGAGAGGACATTGGGGAGATTGTCATACAAAAATTTTACGCTTATATGATGGTTACTCGATCTACCGTGAAATAGCAAAACATTAATGTAAAATACTTCTTTTTTTTTTCATTTCATGATTTGCACATTTTTAATTCGAATTTTAAAATATTTTCTGTTAGTATTTTTGTATAAATATCTAAGGACGCTCTTATCCGGGAATTTCAAATAAGAGCGACTTATTATCAATTGGTAATAACTTTTGGAGTAAAAATTTGGCTCTGACGTCCAGTCTATACTAACTATAAAGTTTAATGTCTTTGGGTTTATGTAACCAAGAAGTGTATTTGAGAATAGGTGTTGCTCGTGGCTTTGCTCGGGTGAACTTAACAGGAAGTGAATTTTCTATGTTATTCTAGAACATTATCGGATCTGTTTTAAAAAAATACTAGGTTTAATGTAATTAGATAGGCCGGCATAATTCTGACAGTCGAGCAACATAAGTTTCTTCTTTTGATATTTCGCTGGTTCATGCAAGAACCTGTGTTAATTATTAAATATGTCAGAAAAAAATTATTGCAAATTTTCGTGTAGATACAAATTTGAAAAGACAATAAATCATGGTTCTCTTCTATTTATGTTTCGAGATTTCTGCAAAGTTATACTAAAAAATCATAGAATAATGTTATATATATATAATTAAATTTATGCAAAAAATAATATAGAACCTTGTAATCGTAAGTCAACGAAATGTACTTCCCATCTTTTGCTGTGCTACGAAATAATGCTTCTTTCAGTCCAAACAAAGGTATACAAACATAAACAAGATTCCAGCACATATAGTAATCAGCGCCACATAGCGTCATATGGCATCCCTCGCGTAATGTATTCGGTAACGCCTCCGATAAACAGGCGTAATATATACTTATATATATAGTATATTCTGTAAATTAGCGGCATAGACTCCGGTTACATCTGCACCATTGATTTATGGTCTCCAGAGAGGTTTCTGGCTCACTCTGTCGCGTGTGTGTCAAGTTAGAAGCGGTGGAAAGTAAAATTGACTATTTATTCTTTGTTTCCGTTTATCGAGCTCCATTTAAAGATTGATTGGTAGGTAATACCTACGGCATAACTGCACGTGTACCTCGTGGTTATGTAATATAAGTGGAATAAATAAAGCAATATAATGCGTCCCGCAAATGTCAACTTCCTATCACTAAACTACTATGAAAGTGAGTTTCTGAAATAGAAGAAGTGAGAAGTTTGAAACGTAATTTGGAGTTCCGAATTATTTACTAACCCTGCGGTACTGGCGTCGACTGTCAACCATTTGTCATCAGTCGACAATTTAAATTTTCAAGTGCCTCTACAAAAAAAATGTCTGATTTGTAATTTCACAATGTTTTTCTTTGAGCTATGGCTTTAGCATTTTAAACCTTAAGAACACAAGGCCCAAAGATATTTTTGATTCTTGTTTTAAAGCTATGTCGTATGTTACGATTATATCGAGGCATCGATCAAGATAAACTTATATATACAACTTATATATTATTGTATACAAACTTAATAAGAAAAAATATTATTTCATATTACACTCTTGAGTGTATAACTTAGACCCGCACACTTATTTTTAGTTGAGAAGCTCATAAAAAACAACTCGCCAGCCTTTTTGCAAGTAACTTAGTTTATTGAGGTCGCCTTTAAATAGATTTGCCTTTAACTGTTTTATAGAGAAGTGACTTATAATTCTGAGTTAAGACATTACAATTTGATGTTTTGATATCAAACTGGAATAAATACAGGTTTTTTACACTCAAAATTGCGATATTTATTTCTTAATAGTGCATTTTTAGACTACAACTCACTTTTCGTCTCCAATGCTAAAATAGACCTAACTTATCGTAAGCAAACCGAACATCACGTTTGTTTTCATAATACTCACTTTGACATTAACATCAAATTAGGTTCTTTTTACATTTAAGATCAAAATCGAATTCCAAATATGACTTTAAATTCTAGGATTTAATTTTGAAATATCAATTTTGTTGTATTACTACCTAATATTAAGAAATCATGACAACACGTTCTTCACGTTGTTTTAAGTAAAGTATATTTTTTCCCTTTACCTACCAGCCCGAGCTGCATTTGTGTTACACTTTGTTTGCTTTTTTACACATTGTTTCCTTTTTTATCTTACTTCTAATACCAAATTGCTGGCTCACTATTACAAGGTTCTATGTTAATTTTTACTTATATCGGAAAAAAAATTATTAAACATTTTCATGTTGGTGAAAATTTGAAAAGACTACGTAATGGTTCCCCTTTATTTGTTTTTTGCAATAATTGAAAATGTTCACTGCAAAAGACTTCGCCGTATACACAAAATACAATAAAACATTAATTCCCACTTACCACGGCATTATTGGATTTTTTAAATATTTATTATTACATAGAACCTTGTCATAATGAGCCAGCGAAATGTTAGTAAATGAGTATAGTTTTATAAGTAACATTTAATTGTAATAATAATTGTTATGATGTGTCTTGACCTTGTGTATGTCTTGTAAGTGCAACTATATTCATTTATATAATAATATATTATACATTTTTGCCTGCGGTTCTGCCCGCGCGATATCTTTTTCGAGGGAAAATATTTCCCCGGGATAAAAATTAGCTTCCTATTAGTGTTATTTTTAAATCAATTTCAATTCTAATAAGCAATTTCTTCAGTTTTGAATCATCATCATCATCATCATTTCAGCCGGGAATCGTCCACTGCCACACACCTCTGACTTTTCTAAGAAGATGTCTATAGGAATTTCGAGGATATGTGAAGTCTACCAATTCGCACTAGGCCAGCGTGGTGGACTAAGGCCTAATCCCTCTCAGTAGTAGAGGAGGCCCGAGTCCAGCCGTGGGACAGTATATATTACAGGGCTGATATTATTATTATTTATTATATACTGCCAACTTGTGAACACTTGCCTTGTCTACTACTCTGAATGTTTTAGGGTTTAGTCCATCACGATGGCCTAGTGCGGGTGGGCAGACTTCACACACTCTTAAAATCTATTGTAGAATTCTCACGTATGTTGCCTTACAATGTTATTCTTTATCATTAAAGCGGACGATACACACTTCGAACAGTCGGAGGTATGGGCCTTGGGCTTTGACCAACAGAAATAGTCTCGGCTGACCGTTCCACCGCCAACAAGGTTATCATGTACTTTAATCGTCTACGTAAGTAATAAATTGAAATATATAATTAGTAATAAATTATTTTATTTTAATTGGACATCTGCATACAATGGATGTAATGCTCGCGAGACTCGGGTTATTGATGGAAAAATATGCAATATTTACAAAACAATATAGACTTATCCGCTGGCATACAATTACAACATCCTTTTGGAATTTTAACTTATGTTTAAAAAATGAGATAAAAAAAATGATGTTGGTAAAATTTTAGAAAACATCTGATATAGCATGGCCCAAATGCTTTTGACACTAGAAGGCCCTATTGCATAATAGGGGACGGGACTCATTTTTGTTCTTTATTAGTATCAAATATTTACGTTATATAAATTATAACACAGAAAGAATTATTTAAATCCGGTAAAAAATCAACAAGTTATAAGTGTTTTAATTTCGGTAGAAGGGGTAAGTAACAAGAAACAGAAAAGAGGCGCAATACCCACGTGTGACGTCATCGGGCATTACGACGCGTGCGAAAGAAAGAGATGAAGCGATATCCCCACTTCGCCCCCACTTCGCCCCCACTTCGGCACATAGTAATATTTGAAATATGAATTACTGGCCCATTTTTTAACCAATTTTAATGCAGTTTTCGCAGGAGGGTTTCTTTTTCGTATTATCAACCATTTCATATAGAATAATGTACAAAATCGAACACAGGCCGGTCCCCTATTGCGGCAGTTATATGCGTTAAGTATACGATCTTATCACATTCAGCAAGTCTACCACAGTATCTTCATTTTTTTATACAAGCACTACAAAGTGCCCCACTGATGGTAAATGAAGTGGGGTCCAATAGAACGTCGACTGACGAGAGATGAATACCCCTTAGCAGTTGACACAATTATGCCGGCCAGTTGGAAACGGATATACAATATACATAGGGTGATCTCGGACGCGGCACAGCGCGTGGAACACTGTGGCGGGTTTTAACACCTTGTGTACAGCGGTCGCTATCTGGGACGATATAAAATATATCCTATCACCAGCAAATTATTTAAAACGGGCCGTATAGGATTCTTGTTCATTATTATATCTTTAAGAAAAAGCGGCGATAGCCTAGTTGGTTGTGGATCGAACTGCCGAGATGAATGTCCGGAGGTTCAAATCCCAAGGGCACACACCTCTGGTTTTTATAAAAAAAATATGCGTGTATTCTTTGTGAATTATAACTTTCTTTAACGGTGAAGGAAAACATCGTGAGGAAACCTTGCATACCTGAGAAATTCTCTATTAGGAATTTTCGAGGGTGTGTGAAGTCGCACTAGGTCAGCGTGGTGGATTAAGACCTATTCCCTCTCAGTAGTAGAGGAGACCCGTGCCCAACAGTGGGACAGTATATAATACAGGACTGATATTATTATATCTTTAAACTCTGCTATCCTTTAATTATTATTTTTTTAACATGAAAAAAAATGTTTATATATGCGGTTATGTTAATGAATGACGTAGAACGATACGGTCATTAACCGTCAGTAGTTACATAACGGATAGCAACTAGTATTACTTTACCGTTTTGAGTGGAACAGTCGTGTGTGCAAAATGAAAAGAAATACTAAAGTGAATAAAAGTCGGTGTATGGTAAGTTTTTTTTATTGTCTTAGTAGGTAAATAGGCAAGTGATCCGCCTGTTGGTAAGCAGCATCCGGCGCCCATGGACCTTGCAATGCCAGACGCACAACCAAGTTGCCTACCGGATACCAATGTATCTATGTCGGAGAACATCATAAATACCAATGAGTTTATGCCATTTGCTTACCATGTCGGCTTTCCGTGGATAATGCGAGAAAAGTATTCACTGAATACAATGACGTTTTACAAATAGACGCGTCATAGACTAACAAAATTGCACATAAAAGCGGCGCACTATTCACTATATAGTCACATACCTATACATATAATTACAAATTGGCTCGAAGAAGGAATACAAAGATTAGGCATACGTTCGTTAGAAAAGGATATATATACATCGACAGTTACAGCTCGCATTGATATGTCCCGAGCGTCGACCGCCGTCACCACGACAGTCGAATAAAATGCATTTATTAGTTAAAAAATAAGGTAATAGTGTACTTATAACTAACGTATGAAATGAAACGTTTTTTTCATTCACAGTTAGAGTATATTTTGTACATCGTCTAAAAACACAGGATGGCATTTTATTTATAAAAATACTAAAAGTTAGTAAGCCGACTAGCCGCGACAGTGGTTGGAGGTTGACTAAGTGAATGACGGGCAATTACCTTACTTTCTTCTTGCCAATTTTGAGCTCGGCCAACGTATCTATGTAATAAAAACATCTTAGACTGAATGTACAATTTAATGACATTCATGTTTCTATTTGTATAAAACTATATTAGAATTGCTGGTTTAGAACCATGTACTACCGTATTATTATTACAATCAATTGTAATGTGCATTTTAAATAGGTTTATCGCACCGCGTTCTTTATTGCTAGAGTTGCCTCGTGTAAGGGCTCCATTATTATAAGTCTGGCTAGCAGGCTGATGTCTAACTAGAGGGGACCTCACAAGTTTTTTGTATTAAGTATTTTTTAAACATCATGGGTTTGCAATAAAGTATTATTATTATTATTAAAAATAATGACTTCATTGTCGTTCTAATACTCACCATATCATTTTACAAGGAGATTCCATATTCAAACTGCTTTTAAGCAAACACCACGATGTACTGAGGTTGCCACACAATATATCAATACTCTTTGCACGACGTTATATAAACCTCTCTCAATAAATTTGTTACTGTTACCTTTCCCAATGCATGTTGTAGCAACATTCGAAAGCAGTGCACTTTACCTTTTTTATTTCATCTTGTGTACTAACCTTAATATAAGTAATACTGTAACTCTTACTGTCTGTTCATAAATAAATAAAGAGGCATAATAATATCCTTGATTTCTACCAGGGATTTAACGCTACGGTCTCTAGACCATGCTCGAGGCTTTGGCATTGTTACATAATAAACAATATCTCGCATTATTATGGCAATAATTAGCTTCAACACGTAAATAATAAAACCAACCTTGTATTATACACCAATAGGTTTGAATTACAAAAACAGAAATGGGTTATGTAGAAGAGGTAATAAATAATTATAAATGATCAGACAGAATTCTCGTTGATTTAAATGACAAAGCTGTGACAAGGAAAGATAGGACACACGTAGTAAGCAAAAAATACTATGTAGATCACACAGAGTTCGACTTTCGTCAATTGACAATAAAATTGACTACTGGATACTGGAAAACAAGAATTATAAATCCATATAAAAAAACTTATAAAATGTACCTAAATTGTTGGTTAATTTATTTACCTTTTGATTGTTTGGTTTTATAATATCTGTCAATCATTCCTTTAGGGCTTCTGTCAACCATTGGCATTCATGTCCAGGAGGGTAAAAGATAGGCTGAGGTTAAAATCTACACAGACAATGGTGTGAGTAATTAGTGTAACTTGACCAAAAATCCTTTTTTTTAAGGATAATTTTATGACATATTTTTTTGTCAAATATGTGTTTAGTAACAACTGATAATGCTTGTTTTGTAATTAAAATCTAGTTGTGTATACTATACCAAATGATGAATACGAGCCACTTCTTATACTGAGCGGGTTAAAGTCTTACTAGTACCCACACTAGACCAGTGTAGTGGACTAAGCCCTTAACCCTCACAGTAGAGGAGAAAGCACGTGCACAGTGAGCTGTACATATTAAATTGAGTTATCTAATATATAAACTCGAGAATGCGTCTTTCGCGTAGTTGTATTTGGTACCACTGCCAAGCTGCAATCTCGGATTGGATCCCGTTTCGAGCAGTGATATTAGGTTATTCAATATCAGCCCGGAGTCAGGAAATGTGGTCGATAAATGCAAAGGCTCGACCCTTATTACACTGGAACTAACATAGCTGGGAAAATTATTATAATACCGCCAAACCTTGAAAGTGGAAATGTGAATATGATGTATTAATACAGTACTGGTGATATTAGATAGAAACATTCGGATGCAGTGGTGCACGTATATCCACGGGTAGATTACCGCCACTGTAGAAGAACAGATGGTTGCGTTCCTTTATGGAAGGGAAGATGTCCAGCCAGGCGGATGTTACGCCTGACCGACCGCAGCTTCTCCGATGGTTCCTATTTAGAGGTGGTATATATAATATATATATACTACTGCGCGTCGTGCAAATTCTGCTACCGCAATTCAGGAATGTTTATCACCATCTAGTCCGATAATTGCGCACTATTTCTTAGTTATCGATATTCATCTCGCAGTTCCAGTGATGTTGACGAGAAGCCGAAGTATATTAATTGTACCTCTACACACGTAATCTCGTCTTTTTTACAATCGTCAGACGAAGGTATCCGGTATCCACGAACAATTATTCCCAGACAACCTTGTGTTCAATCGATCAAACGTAATCCAGAACGAAACCTGAATTGCCAACTTCAATAAAGGGATAATCATTGGAAAAATAAATATTAAAACCTAATACAAATAGTAATATTTCAGTGCGAAATGATAAACATTTCTTGTAGAATTAAATATTTAATCAACGATTGGAATTGGAAAAAACAGTCCACAATCAAATCAACAGATCAAAATGGAATAACAAATTTACCTTCGAAGTTGGTTCGTGATGCAGAAAGTGCAAGGGAAATGCAATTTAGAATCCCAGCTGGTATAAATACGATAAACTTTGTCGGTTTCCTATTTGCTTACTTACAAGTAATGCTTTACGATTCCCTTTGGGAGAGATACTTTAAAGTACCTACTGGACGAAATGCGATCAATTAACTGGAATTTCGAATAGTTATAAACGTTTTTACTTTTGAGACACATCCAATTAAAAAATACTTCCAGGGTATCTAAAAATTTGCTAAGCATGATCCAAATAAAAATGTGTTCAATTATCATAAGAATACAGAATGATGTTTATGTATGTATGATAAACAATTTCCTCGCCTGATTCTAATAGCGACATTTGGTAATATAATAAGATTACCTAGGCCCAAGAATAGGCATTAAGAAGTATTCACTGCGCGTGTGACACACCACTGCGCCCATCGCCTTCAGACATTATAAAAAAATATTTTCTAGTTGAATTTTGGCCAGCAGCGAGTCTCAACGAAGATCAGCTCGGTACACAGGTGCACTCTTTATTCCTTTACTCTCAAAGTATGGTGAAATGCCAATCTGACATGGCCAGAGAACGAACAGGTGCAGGACCTACGACTTTACTTGCTTGCCGAGGAACGAGGTTATCACACCTCCAACTTCCTGACTCCGAGCTGGGACTAATTTATTATTCAGACAGAAAAACCTAGACAATGATTTTGGCTCCTCCCGAGGTTCAAACTCGGGACCTAAGCGCAGTAGTCGTACCACGTACGCAATAAAACCACGCTACCACGGCAGACATTATATGAAACAACGGTAAAAGAAAATCTATTGTTTAAGAATCAAATACAAATCACAGTACATAGGGTTCCTCTAAAGATACGTTTGTTCTTACGGTAATGATAACATCAAATGACTTCCATGTAGTTCGTTTTCTCACAAATCAATTGTAACTTAAATCTTCAATTCATAAAGTTTACTTTGCTTCACAGGTACTAAAGGTTGGTGGAACAGTGATCACAGTAGTAACTGCATTATTGGCATACTTAGTTGTAACAAAGGAGTATCCACCAGTGCAAACTGACCTGGACGCTTGGTGGGGTCCCTCAAATCTGAGAGGTCACAATGATACCAGCATACGGCCTTTCAAATTGGAGTTTAGTGATGAGGTAAAGAATATAGAATTTTGATAAGGAATTAAACTGGTTAATAATTGATTTTCGTATTATGGAACGGAATAAATACAGGAAATAGGTTCACCAGTTGCGTGTCTGCCTTCCCTGTCGGGAATAAATGTGTGCGTGTGTACGTGCGTGTGCGTGTGTGTGTATTTTATTTACACTCATACATCGGTCTGCGTGAGAAGCAACTTTGTAACAATAAGCATCGCCAGGGCCATGAGTTTAGTATCCAAGTATGCCTTTATGAGGGTATTGCAGGTCGTGTTTTCATATGTATTAGTCATATCATAATATGGAATATATCCAAAAACAATCGATTTAAATGGTTGTTTGGCTTTACGAATGAATCATATCATCTTACGAAAAATGTAATAGTTAATCTTTGTTAGCGTTTGGAAGTATGAAGTGGGATTTTTAACCGACTTCAAAAAAAGGAGGAGGTTATCAATTCGACGTGAATTTTTTTTTTTGTATGTTTGTTACCTCAGAACTCGCTCATTTATGAACCGATTTGGAAAATTCTTTTTTTATTCGAAAGAATTTCTCTCCAGATTGGTCCCATAAAATTTTTTTCAAGATCGCTTCGGTAGTTTGGTTTTAAAATTAAAAAAACTAGAATAATTATGTCGTCCAAGAAAACGAAATCGCGAATTTAGCTTTCCTGTGACGTATTTAGTTATGTTTTTGCATTGAGTTTGGTTGCCTGTACTTCTCACATACTTATACATATAGCATAACATCTTTTCCCCGTGTCAGGGGTAGGCAGAGGCGTAACATTTCATCGCGATAGTCGTACTACGAGCGAAACACATTAGTTGTGTTTTTGCGTTGGGTTTAGTTGACTCTACTTCTTACATACATACATATATATAGCATCACACCTTTTCCCCTTTTCAGGGGTAGGCAGAGGTGTAACACCATAGCGCGATAGTTGTACTGTGAGCTAAATAATATCAGTTGTGTTTTTGCGTTAGGTTTGCTTGAATCTACTTCTTACATACATATATATAGCATCACACCTTTTCCCCTTTTCAGTGGTACTCAGATGTGTAACTCCTCAGCGCGATAGTCGTATCGTGAGCGAAACACAACTATGCCATTGAGACGATCTATTTTTTACTAACACAAAAAAGCAAAAAATAAAAATAATTTTAACAAAAAATTAAACCGCCTTCACAAACCACTCAAAACCAATAAATAATTTCACATAACAAGTATATATTGGATACCAATTTTGGAGTCGGTGCCTAATTAAAATTGCTAGTTAAGCTAGATAAATACATTAACGAATATACGAAAACAATGTGCTGCCAGCGTACAAAGTCAGCAAGTCAGATCGTCACCGGAGATAAACACATCGCCGCAGCACAGCAAATGGAAGTTATTAAGGAAATTTTTAAATTTGTGAACTGTAACACTACCCATATTCTTCCCCTATTACATATCGCTGGTCAAATGTGGGTGTATTACACTCCCTGCCTCGAAAAAAGAGGAAATAAAAAGATGAAACACCATACATGTGCTTGGTATTACACCTTTCACTGCGTATGTTGTAGTACACGCAAACCTACTCTTTTTAATTGATTTGAAACAACGCAATAAATTTTATATCTACCAGTCTTGTTTACAGAGTCGATGTAACAACCGAATAAATTGATTTTAATTATTCTTATACAGGTGAATTCAACTTTGCGTTGAGTTTGATTATTTATATACAGGGTAAATTCAACTTAGCGTTACTAATTGAAACCATAATATGAATGGACTAGTTTCTATCTCTGCTAACATTATGCCAAAAATCGTCTATAAATAACGAATTATTTCACGAAAAATGTCAATTTTACTCTTTTGATCATTTTATAGTTTAGTGCGAATATGGCGTATATGTGTGTATATTACTGAGTGAAAGTGTGACGTTAATGCTGCGACGAAGTCTCTTAGACTAGTAATAGTGAGATTAGTGTGCGTAAAACTAAAATTACTTTTTATTGATATTTATTTTGTTCGGTTTTACACTTTTTTATTTTACATCAACGGTCCGAGTAACTTATTGTAGTGTTTCAATGAGATAAGTATGTTTTTCATTTAGTAACACAATATC
The DNA here is from genome assembly GCF_014839805.1 of Manduca sexta. Taxonomy (NCBI): domain Eukaryota; kingdom Metazoa; phylum Arthropoda; class Insecta; order Lepidoptera; family Sphingidae; genus Manduca; species Manduca sexta. The sequence goes on along the minus strand of NC_051121.1, from coordinate 5,919,448 downwards.
AAAATTACCATGTATTAATTTATTCCCGAGCCATTTCAAAATGCATTGTAATGATTAAACGAGTTAGAGAACATTAAAACTAGCCATCCCACGGGAATGAGAACGGGAAGTGAACTACAATTTGTTCATTTTCGACTAACCCGTATGTAAAGCAAGTTGTCCACTGCAAATCGACGGCTCCACGCAGCTATCTTAATTCTTAATGTAACAGGATATACAGGGACTGTCTCGTATACGTTGAAGACAGCCACCGTTTTAGTCCGTATGCCCGTGTGTGTATGTAGTGTTAGGGACTCGGGCTAATGCTCGCTCGGATGATACTGCCGAGCGTTTACATCGAGCCGTAAGGGGCCGTTCAAGTATTACGTAACGCAATTTTTGACCCCCCCCCCTCCACCATGTTACGTGCCGTAACATTTTCCTGTACGCCCCGTCCTCCAAAAGTTATGTAACTCTAAAGGTTTTTTTTTCTAATATTCACAATTATTTTACACAAAATACCAGAAAATCTTTAAAATACCTTAGTTATTGTTTTAAAATAGCAAAACCATAAAGTACTTTGTACGAAAGCCCCCTCCCGCCCCTATAACGCATCGTAACGTTTTACAAGACCCCCCAAATTGCGTTACGTACTTGAACGGCCCCTAAGACCGGAGAAACCAACATAACCAGAAGAGTAAGTATACTCACGCACCAGTGGTGGTAGGAAAAACGCGTTTTTTCCTTAAAAAGTGTTTAACTGATGGAAGCAATGCTTTCTCACTACACGACTGTTGAAATAGACTATGCAGAGATACCAGCTCGATTCAGAATATGAAATTTCTTTCATATTTTATTGAATTATATTCATCTTTAGTTTTTGGAAGTCCACTGCTGGACATAGGCCTGCCCTAAAGATATCCAGACCAGATACTAGTGCCCTTATTTGTACCAGAAATTATAGTGCTACGTTGTATTCTCTACGTAGGCGACTGGCCTAACGGATAAACTAGTTGTTCAGAAACTTTTTACCACGTACAGTCAACCTCAAATAAATGTCTAAACGGATAAAACCGGAACATTTTATAATTAATATATACTACGGTTTACTCAAAATAAATGTACTCACACGGTAATAAGAAAATGTTTCATATTGATTACCTCGTAATTGATTAAGGTTTACCCGCGTATATATTAATTTGAGGCTGACTTTATGTTAAACTAATTAAGATTGACTTTTTGCTTTACAATATAAGATTGAATTTTGTTGTATAATAATATTTTTTTAATAATTAACATTGATGTAGTTTCGTTTAATAAATTTTTCCATTAATTATTTACTATTTACATTAATTTGAATAACCAAATATAATTTCAAAACAAAAGTACTTATAAGTTTACTTGTTATTTGTACTACATCGCATTTTGTTATTTAAAAGCAGAAGTTAAATGCTAAGTTTGGACTAGCAAGTTCTTACAGCAATATATTGCGTAAGAACTTCCAATAATATTTAAATAGTTCTATACACATGCAAATTGGTGCAAGTCTTGCAAGCTTCTGCAGAAGTTAACATGCGGTGATTTTGTTCATGGTAATAATTGCTTATAGAAGTCAACTTACGCATGATTCCTTGCAGTATTGTTTTAATTTAAACTTCATTTCAATAATTTTAAATGCGTACTGCATTGCAAAAACACGTAGATTTTTTAATATTTGTTCACGCAGTTTTCAAGTCATTGCATTTTTCAGATGATCCAAGACTTAAGGTACCGCCTCCTGCATTACCGTAAAGTTTCCCCATCGCTAGATGGCGTTGCTTTCGAATATGGTTTTAATAGCAACGAATTGCAATCCTGGGTAAAATATTGGGCTGATGAATACCCTTACGAAGAACGGGAGAAATTCCTCAACCGGTACCCTCAATATAAAACGAATATACAAGGATTGGACGTGCATTTCATAAGAGTTACACCGCAGGTATGTGAATTTATGTCCGGCGCTGGTAAGCGCAGCGTCAGACTTCCACCCACGAGGTGGACAGATGACCTAACAAAATTCTCAGGAGGTCGCTGGAGGCTGGCCGCTTCCAATAGGGCGATCTGGAAATCTTTGGGCAAGGCCCGTGTTCAGCAGTGGAGGTCCTGCGGCTGATGATGATGATGTGAATTTTATTATATTTGGTGTATTGGAAGAATATATTTGGATAGTTCCATTAGCTTGCTAGCTTACGCCGCGCGTCAGTTAGATTTAAAACAGAATTCTTTCGGCTAAAATGGCTGATACGCGAATAAAAATTAACATAATAATAATAGCAGCTCTGTTTTTAGTATTGTATAATGAACAATTGTTTGCTCTATTTCTGAGAGGGCTTAGGCCCTTATCCACCACGTTGGTTTAGTTCATATACCTACTAAATTCTTTTGTATAATTATTAGGTACAAAAAGTTGATCATACAACAAAACGTATAAATAGTATACAGATGAACTTACAAATTTAAGAGTCCAAAAACACGAATCGGCAAGCATAGTGTAGGATGCCTTGCAGCTAGATGCGACGATTTGCGTAAAGTCGCAGCAGAAACTGGGACTTTATTTTCTTTGCCACAAGTTATTTTGATAGATCGTAACAAGCACGTTACGCATCGCGTCACGTTTAAGACAATATAAATTGGGACATACACGGCCACGTTACGAGTTTACATTGTCGTAGAGAATAAGAGATCTGGATACAAGCCGAAAATACGAAAAAATGACGAGTATAGCAGAAGGCCTTTGACTAACCACTGTTAGTCATCTTTATTTTTATCTTTGGCCTATAGCAGTCCACTACTTACAACATATATGATATGTTGATACAAATGTATGCATTTCAGGTTAAAGATAAAGAAGTAGTGCCTTTACTCATTCTTCACGGATGGCCAGGGTCGGTCAGGGAGTTTTATGAAACCATTCCTCATCTCACTTCAGTTCACAAACAAAGGGACTTCGCAGTCGAGGTTGTCGCTCCTAGCTTGCCTGGTTTTGGATTTTCTGACGTAAGTAAATGGAATTAAAGAGTACAACAGCTTGTGACAATATAGTGTAGTTAATGTCTTAAGTTACATTTTTCTCTTTATGTTCTAACACCCTTCGCTTGGTAATAAATGATACGCTACTAGGGACTTACTTCTGGTTAATTATAAATGTTAAATTTTAATATGTTTTTGGCTTGTAAATTAAGTTGAAATTACAAGAAACTTATTTTGTACTGAATGATTTGTAATTTCTTGCTGAACATAGCAGCCAGCAGGTATATCGACATAATTTGTATTATTGTTTAATTTATATTTTTGTATCACAACAAGTAATAGATCGTATTTCTTACTAGCAGCTATTCCTGCGGTTCAGCTCGCGTGAAAAGGGTTTTCCGGGATAAATATTATCCCGGGATAAAAGTAGCCTATTGTATTCCTTAGTAATTTAGCTTCCCAGAAATGAAAAAAAAATTCTGTTCGTTTATTTCTGAGATTAGTGTTTTCAAACACGAAGAAATTCTTTAGCTTTATATATTAGTATAGATATAGATTATAATAAGTATATTTATCTTTCCTTAACACTTTTCAAGTCACGAGAATAATATTAGAAATTCTTTTAATAAATCTATTGGCTACATATTCAGTAAAATGCAACAAAATAATCAGCATTGCAGAATCGATCCTTTGTCAACGTGTCAGACAAAAACGCCCGGCATTTTAATTGCACATTTTATTGCGAAATAAGCCAGCCTCTGTCGAGTTTTTGTTAATTAAGTCCAGAATATTCTTTGCAAGTTTGTAAAGCTGGGTTATAAAATATAATGTATGTACTCGCTATTTCACATCGAAATCATTATGAATCGGTTTATTATCACGTTTACATTGTAATGGCATGTAATTAACTGTTTTTGTGATATACATTTTGATAATATAGCATATTCGTGGAGTTCGAACTAAATATAAATAAATAGTATCATCTTTTAAATAATGCCTTTGTAATTTCTTTCAATGATACTAATCAAAAGATTGATAGATAAAAAGTTATATATCTCTTCGTTTAATTTTCGAATTGTTTGTCCTATTGTTTTCTGATAGATCGCGTTGTTAAAAGTGTTTCGTGCGACGTTTTTCACAGTAAGAAAACAGTCTAAAGTAGTGGTAGATAGGATTTGAAAAACATTTGGAAATCTTAAATTTAACTTTAATTTTTTTACAACAATTATATTTTTAATTTGTATTCGAACTTTGCGGCAAATTTTCATAAAGTAACTTTTTATATAATTTTTATTCATCCAAAAGGCAGCAGTTCGACCAGGATTGGGTGCTGTAGAAATGGCAGTTGTGCTCAGGAATCTTATGCACAGGCTAGGTCACAACCGTTACTACATCCAGGGGGGAGACTGGGGTGCATACGTCGGACAGAGCATTGCAACGATATTTCCCAAGGTATGCGAACTAAACATAATTCGAACTGTACATTTACAGACCTTTATCTCCGAAGGGGTGGAAAATGAGTACCTGGTTTTCGCTACGATTTTTTTATACGTGCAGGGCAGTGACCCCACTGTCTGATGGTAAGTGCAATAGAATGTCGACTAACGAGAGATGATTACCCCTCGGCAGATCCACTGCACCTGATGGTTAGTGGAGTGGGGTCCAATAGAATGTCGACTAACGAGAGATGATTACCCCTCGGCAGATCCACTGCACCTGATGGTTAGTGGAGTGGGGTCCAATAGAATGTCGACTAACGAGAGATGATTACCCCTCGGCAGATCCACTGCACCTGATGGTTAGTGGAGTGGGGTCCAATAGAATGTCGACTAACGAGAGATGATTACCCCTCGGCAGATCCACTGCACCTGATGGTTAGTGGAGTGGGGTCCAATAGAATGTCGACTAACGAGAGATGATTACCCCTCGGCAGATCCACTGCACCTGATGGTTAGTGGAGTGGGGTCCAATAGAATGTCGACTAACGAGAGATGATTACCCCTCGGCAGATCCACTGCACCTGATGGTTAGTGGAGTGGGGTCCAATAGAATGTCGACTAACGAGAGATGATTACCCATCGGCAGTTGACATAATTATGCCCGCCTATTGGAACCGGATATACCTATAACAATTTTATAAAATTTGCCCTATTTTTTTTATATGGGCCACCCCACTGCCCCTGATAGAAAGTGTAGTGAGGTCTAATAGAATGTCGAATAACGAGAGATGATTAGCCCTCAGCAGTTGACACAATTATGTCGGCCTGTTGGAACCGGATACACACAGGCTAATTCCGGAACGTGACACACTCGTGGGCCATTATGGCGGGTTTTAACACCTTGTGTACTGTGGTCGCTACCTGGGCACATATAAAATATATCCTACCACCAGCATAATTAGTCTCACTATGTACTTAACAGGGGATCAGCAGTAAAGCGTCCATACAACCAGATTCCTACCGGCTTCCCTTCCAGGTTTACGTTTGTTTTAGTTTATGTTTTCTGTTAAATTAGCCGCTATAAATGTTAGGTAAGGCTATTTCTTTTTCTCGGGTTACTTTTAGAAAAATGTCACCCCTCGCCACTGCAGAGAATATCATATGCTAGTATCTGTGATCGAACCTAAGAACTTAGCCGCCAGTTGTGTCAAAATGCAACTACGGCACCGAGGACAACATCGTTTAGACGATTAATGACGTCATTTAGTTCGATATATATTACCTCCATGTACACTCAACCACGTTGTTCAGTAAACTTAGCTTGATTAATATTTATTTGCTTGGTTAAAATACTGCATTATGTGGACAGTATTGATGTTTAAATAGAAAATAAAATATAGATATAAATGAAATAAACGTCGATAATTTAACATGCATTAGGTATACATTTCTAGTAGTTATCATTTAATCATAAAAATAATCTTGTCTTACTAGAATTATAAAGCCGAATGTTTCCAAAAATGTTTGGATATTTATTAGCAGTGAACGCAAATACCTCTGAATAAATTTTTTCGCGGTAGTTTTAAATATTTTAATTTTATAATCTGATGGTTTAAATAAATACCGTTGACGTTATGTAGATGGCGTTATGCATTGCTACAGTGACGACTTTTGTAGCGGGAAAAGAGTTTTACGCCAGCGAAGCCGCGAGCAACACCTAGTCATTAAATAAAAGAAATAGAAAGAAACAATCGAACTCACTAAATAATATACTCACACTTACACCTTTTATCCCCGAAGCGGTAACTCAGTAATATAACCATAATTATTTTTCAGGAAGTTCTTGGTTTCCACACTAACTTAGGACTTGCTATAACACCTAAAGCTCTCGGTATAACATTCATTAGTGCAATTTATCCCAGTGCTATCGTGGAGTCGATGCTAGCCGACCGCATGTACCCGCTCAAAGACTATTTAGCGTGGCTACTTTCTGAAACAGGCTATTTACATTTACAAGCCACCAAACCCGACACCCTTGGTGAGTTTCATAAACCATTCTATTTTAGGAAAGATTTTGAAGATGAAAAATTGTTTCAAAAGTTGTAGTCCAAGAGGTGAGTGACAAAGAATTTTAGTGTTTTCTAAAAGCTGTTTTTTTACGTCACTTAATTTGTGGTGTAGACAATAACATGCAATTATTACCAATTATTACCCCGTACAAACAAACTTACCTTTATAAAAAAATATTATTATCAGCCTCGTATAAGTATAATATATACTGGCCCATTGCGAGGTATATAATGAGAGATATAGATAGAGACATCGAGAGGAATTAGGCCTTAGTCCACCACGCTGGCCTAGAGCGGATTGGTAGACTTCACATACCTTCAAAATTCTTGAAGAATTCCTCAGGTATGCAGGTTTTCTCACGATGTTTTCATTCACCGTTAAAGCAAACGATAATTTACAAAGGATACCCACATAACTTTAGAAAAGTCAGAGGTGGGTGCCCTTAGGTTTGGAACCTGCGGACATTCGTCTGGGCAGTCAAACTTACCTTTACTTCTTTCTTATTATAAGTGTGAATAACGTTATTTTAGGTATAGCAATGACTGATTCTCCAAGCGGTCTTCTAGCGTACATATTGCAAATCTTCTCAACGGGAACCAACAGTAAATACATCAGCAGACACGACGGAGGTCTAAATCACTACCCTCGGACCCATTTGATAGACAATTTAATGTTCTACTGGATTCCTAATAGTATCACGACATCCTTCAGAATCTACGCCGAGACGCTGAACAAAAGGAATATTGCTTCCCGTCTTGCTGAGTAAGTACATTTGCAATGTCTACAAGAGATATTCAGAAAAATATATGAGCGTTCTTTGTGATATATAAAGCTGAAAATTTTCTTTGTTTGAACGCGCCAATCGCAGAAATTAATGGTTCGAATTTAGTGTTGAATAGCCCATTTATCGCCCCTATTGGTCATAGCGTGATGTTACATAGGCTATAGACTATATAACATCACGCTATCACAAATTAAATAGGAGTAAAGTATCAATGAAAAATATTGCAGAAACGAGGAAAAAATATTTACTTTAAGAGCTTCCGTAGCGTGCTCTGCGTAAACGGTTTGTTACGCAATTATAAATAAAAACACTGTATCAATATAAAATACTTTGAAACATATATATGTCCTAAATTATAAATAAAAACAATATATCAATAAAACACTTTAAAAGATAAATACGTCCTATTTCTATAAAAGTAAATACTGTAACAGTTATTCAAACTTGCAGGACTCCAACTCCAGTGCCGACTTGGACAATCCACGCTAAAAACGAAATTATGTATCAGCCGCCAACATTACTGAAGACGAAATTCCCGAACCTATTAAACTCTACAGTTCTGTTGAACGGTGGACATTTTCTAGCCCTAGAAAAGCCTGAGATCTTCGCTGAAGACGTTTTGAAAGCAGTAGCATCGTTTAGGCAATGGCATTTGAACAATAAGAAACAGACGCCGTATTAGCGTTTAGAAATAAAGTATGTAGAAGAAATTAGTGTCTATTCAGTGTTTTTTTTCACCTGACCATCAGCCCTGTATTATATCCGTATACTGCCCATAGCTGAGCACGAGCCTCCTCTACTACTGAGAGGGTTAAGGACTTAGTCCACCACGCTATCTAAATATCTATAACTCAAAGGTGACTGACTGACATAGTGATCTATCAACGCACAGCCCAAACAGTGGTTTGGGCTGTGCGTTGATAGATCACTATGATAGTTATGATATCATAGTGATCATGATAGTTAATTTCAGCCCGATCCGTCCCACTGGACGGATCGGGCTGAAATTTGGCATGCAGGTAGATGTTATGACGTAGGCATCCGCTAAGAAAGGATTTTGATTAATTCCACCCCTAAGGGGATAAAATAGGGGATGAAAGTTTGTATATATCTTCTTAGATATTCGATTGATTGAAATGAAATTAAAAATTGGAGCTACTATGACGAAGACGTTCGCTTAAATAGGATTTTGATAAATTCAACCCCCATGGGGATAAAATTATTTTGAACCTATCAGTACCGGGAAAATATGTAGCAAGACTTTTATCACACAGTGGACTTTTATCCCGGAAAACTCCTTCACGCGGGCGAAGCCGCGAGCAAAAGCTAGTATACATATAAATTGGTTTGGCAGACTTAACATACCTTAAAAAAATCCAGTGTGTTGATTTCCTCGCGATGTTTTCCAACGTTAAAGCGAACGATAATTGATAAACAATTATCCTATATCTTGCCCTTATAATATCTCAGTATAGAGTCGGCACAATATACTTTTTGCAGCATTTTGCATAAACAGTTCAATTTTCAATTCAGATTAGATTGTAATTGGCTATCTAAAAAATTACTCTAAAAGATCGTCTCGATAAAAAACCCACGTAGCAACTATCACTTGATTTGAACCCAGTATAATAAATGTCCAGAATACACTTATCAGACCTAATATTTTATAAAATGCCTTGAAGTATTCATCGCAAGAGCAATATACACTTTATAAGGTTGGTGCTACTTTACAAATGCAATGTTTAGTGGCGTATCTATAAGATGGCATGATGGGCAAAATGACACGGTCCCCCCTACTATAGTGTAGCTACACTTGTCTTTCATATATTATTCTATCTACTCTGATCTATTGGTTTAATATGTCACTCTGTGTATGTCTAGATTCTAAACGTATTCACATATGTTATGATCATATTTGAGACTTTTTATATTACATTGTAGCCAGTGTAACTACTGGACATAATGAGACTTACATCTCATGTCTCGGGATGGCGAGCGCAATAGAATACCAATTAATAATACTTTGTAATTCATGATAGATGGTGTTTCTACTGTTTATGAGCGTTCGTATCGCTTACCATCAGGCGAACGGCAAGCTCGTCTCGATATACAAAGCAATAAAAAAAATATATAATATATATATAATTGTGCTCAAGAAATGCATTATGATAACCTTAAAAACCACTTATTCTGTTCACCGTCCTCAGTCTTAACCCTGCAGATAATACCGTAAACAAACAAGGCTATTAAGTCAACCCTCGCAGAAGTAAACTTGAAAATGTTTAGTTTAAAACGAGGGTACGAGAGATCAGTCGACTTCATTTCACGGCCCGATGGGTTTCTGTGTGAAGTGTGGCGCTCTCGGCCGTTGACACCTCTAATATTAACTGCTAAACAATTTTTATTGAAAATGTCTGATGTTTTAAAAGAAAATAATTATTATTTAAATGGATTGAAGAATCGGTGCTCCTTTACGCCTTCCTTGTTGGCATAGTTGTTTTCCACGAGTGAAACGAATTCCGCTCTGAGGTCTCAGGTTTGAATCCATTGTGGGGGAGTAATTGTTTCTATTTTCAGTATTGTCTTGGTATCTGAAATTTGTGATTTGCGATAGGCCTATCTGAGTGTTTATCTAAATTAAAGTTTAATGCGAAGTACTGAGAGTCTAATTCATCAAATATTATCTTGAAGTCCTACAAAATCATAGTACAACCCAATCAACTCCGAGAACACAAACGTAATTTGAAATTTGTTCTATCAATTAGATTTGTCTTCTAACTCACGAAGTCCTGATAACTACGAAGCCTCCTAAATACATCTAGTTTAACTGATCCAAAGGTTCCCGAATAACATCTTCAACTTAAAAGTTATCAAAGTGTTCCAAAGCAATTGAGCTTTACAAAGATTACTTTTCCTTTCGACAAATTTGTTTACCTTTAATTTTCCGAACGACAAATATGATTTATTTTCAGAGTTCGTGTGATATTTTTTACGTTTGATGTGTTACGGTGGGCAAACATGAGTTTTCAGTGATGAATTTTAAGGATTACATTTTTAATTCCGTAGTTAATATTGATCTACCATTTAATATTACTAATCAATGTTTTAAGTGATCATTGTTAGGTTACATACTTATTTAAGTCATAAACACATTGATTACGGTTATTTTTTATGTTTACGTGAGTGTTAGACTTTTAAATAAAACTATTTTGCCGATTTTATCATTGTTTTTATATTTGTATTTTCTCCCGACATTTCGAAGACTTTGCAGCTGTCGTGGTCGTGGAGACCGCCCCATATTAAAACCGCTGTTTTATTACTCACTAAAGATTATGATTTAAACGTTTTTGGTAAAACTATAATTGTAAAAAAAATTCTATGTAAAATAACTTTAAAATATATTTTTACTACGTAATCACTTGGTAATTGTAACTAAGATTTTACTTTCTCAATAATCTGTAGCTATTTCTCCTAAAAGACTTTTCATCTTTTCTTGCTTAGACGTAAAAAAAATTGGCACACTTGAAAGATCTCAGAAAATTATCCAATCCGAAACCGGTCAGTTTATCTGAGGTCACAGGCTTTCCAGCTAGATTAACGCGAAACCAATTTCACCTTCGACCCCAACATAGTTGACCTCGATAAGTAATAAAAATTGCGAGTCCGTTGAGGGGTTAACAGATAAATAGATAACAGTAAATCGTTCCGCTAAGGGACCTTTGGAGATTAAAGTTTCGGCACGCGTACTTCCAATAAAATCATTGGTAGGTAAGGAAATGTAGATTCTATTGCCTGTCGGATTTGTTAAGTATGCCATTTTGTCCGTCAGTCAGGGTATTGTGAACCTTTTAGCAAGAGTAAGATTTTTGATTATTATAATTTGTATTGTTCTGTAAAAATATATATCTACAACTATAGTGTAGTGCCACAAAATATCCCGAGGCTATCCCATATGTGTTAGAGAAGGCCCCCGCGGTTTTTGGTTGTTATGTCAGTGTTGGGAGTACATATTATGGTTAGGGACTCAACCCAATGTTCACTCGGATGATGCTATGCTTCCGGGTGACGACATTGGGTCGTAAGACTGGTAAAATCAACATAACCGTTCCAAACACCCCCCAAGTTTCTTGTGCGCTCGGTCTCCACACCGAATGCACGCCCATGCACGGGGGGACATTATGTCGCGGACTTAGGCACACAAATTGTGATGCCTACACCCCCATGGTAGCAAGTGCACATGGGGGGTCTGACAGGGACTCGTAGAACAGTTCACCTCCCTTTCCTCTCCGCCCATCCTATTACTTCCTCTTCCTTCCCCCACACTCCTCTCCCATTCTTCCTCCCGGTGTTGACTGCGCTTAAAAATAAAAAAGAAAAAAAAAAAACACCCCTCAAGTGATTTTAGCGATAATGCGTTTTTACATGCCAAAAAAAAGGCATACAGTACAGTGTAACATATATAATGTTATATATATATAATTTATGTCCAATCGGATAACATGCCTTTTACGCGTATTTTTTTCTACCGTTTCTACCTAGCTAGCCTTCCCCGAGGAAATTCTTGTGCGCCTCGACTTCACCGAATGCACGCCCATACACAGGGGGACATTTGACGCGCCCCTAGGTACACAGTTCAGTGTGTAAACCTTATGGTTGTAACTACACATTGAAGCTTATGAACTTTCTCGAACTTTTCTTCTCCTTTTCCCCTCCGCTCATTCTAGGAATGGTTCCTTTTCTACACCCACACTTCCCTCCCGTAGATGTCATCTCCCAACTTTCCTGCAGATCCCTGCAGTCGCCAAGCCGGGGTATTCCACTAACCCATTCGTAGGTTAAACTGGTGTAGACTGCAGGGTCCGATAAAAAAAAATTATACCTAGCTGGCCTGACGTGATCTCAGGTCAGACACCTCAATATTAAGAATATCAAATAAGTACTTGCTATGCACGACTATTAATCTACGAATGGTTTATATTAAGGTTTTATGCTTTTGAAGCGACTTAGTTTGCATATTCCTTGTTAGGAATGACTAGTGCAGTCATTTCGGTATATTCTTTCCATGTCCACACACATTTCAATGTCTGAAAATGCTTTTACGTATTCTAATTAATTCCCCAAAGTATTTTCGACCGTGCAATACAAAAACATGAAAGTTATTCGTATGTAAATTGTAGAAAAGCGACTAAAAATGAGAATTTTAATTGCGAGCTCTGGACAGTCAAAGGAAGGTAATTGGTAACGTAAACAAAAATTAATAGGGGCTTAATTAAGGCACGTTTTTATGAGACATCAATTGCATATTTCCTTCGTCTATTTGGAGGCAATAAGGGTGATTTCGTAATCAACTCGAGGAATATTATCTGTTTTATTACTGCAGTATTTATTAGTAAATGAACACATGCAAACTTCATGTTTATGACATCAACTTCATTGTTTATGGCAGGCTATTTTGTACGACAAAGTAATGTTACCGTTCTTTGTTTTATTAAAATTAGTATCACATTTGTGAACTATATTTATATACCCTGTACCACATCTAAAGTTGCTAATTTGAATTAAGAACTTTATCAGTGTCTAGGTGACCCGATAGACGTTGTCCCGTCTTAACTATGAATTTGGAGCGCGCATTCTGTCAATCGCTGACAGTTATTTCAAACAATTGACAGATATAAAATTAATATTTTCGTTAAGTTTTCTTAAATTTTCTAATTTTCCGCGCAATTTTCAAATTTTTTTCTTTCATAAGAACCTTCTCCTGACAATAACAAACACAACAACAAAAAAATAGTGAAATCGGTCCAGCCGTTCACGCGTGATGGTGTGACCAAGGGAAATAGGGATTCATTTTTATATATATAGATGGTAACCAGTAAACTCTTTCAAATCTTATGTTTAATAGAAAGTAAAGATAGCGAGTGCAGTGTTTGACGTGGAGACGACTTGATAAAGGTCGAAGGAACACGTTGGATGCAGGCCGCTTTCGACTGGTCCGTCTGGAAATCTTTAGGGAAGGCCTACGTTCAGCAGTGGACTTTATGTGGCTGATGATGATGATGAAAGATAGATGATGGGAAATGCCAGTATACATTTATGTAATAGTAAATGGTAAAGCCACATCATAGCCAGTCTTATCCACTCTTATATTTTTACTAACGTTGAACACATAACTAACTAGCTGATCTTTCCAAACAAAAACGTAAATTCTGTCACAACAATGCTGAACATTGCAAAAATGTACCAAAATTAATTACAAGTGGAAGCAGACGTAATCCCTTACCGTGTCACTCGTTAATTACAAGGCCTGGCTTAGGAGAAGCTGGCTTTCTTCCAAATCTTGGACTGTTTCCTTTATTACAAGACTTAGGATATTAAGGAGCCAGGTGCAAGAATATACATCAGCGGATAGTATGCCAACTGAATTAAATTATATAACTTTTTTAATAATTGAAACCAGCTTCAAAAACGGTCATGGGACGGACTTCGGACCATAAAGGTTTCAATGTCTTCGAAACGTCGTGAGAAATTAATATAAATAACCGCGATAATATTCGTAAATAGCTTTATTTTAAAGTCTAAAATTCGCGTAAACAAAAGAATTTCCCAAAAATTGTCGCTCAAGTCAACCAGCTTGTCAAACATTTATATGTAATTAAAATTAATTGGTGGTCGCTGGCGTAAGGGTAGCTTGCATGATTTTGGCAACCACGATAACGGCTTTCTATGATCTTGTAATATAACCCTATTATGTGGTAACTATTAATTTAAAAATGTAGGAAACAACAAAGTTATTTTATGCATTCCGTCCCAAGCTGGCGAGCCTGTCGCAAAATCGAGCACACATTCCACATTTCAGGCTGATATTGAGTAAAAAATTTCGCCCGACCCGGGGATCGAACCCGACGCCTCAACACTGCCATAGTTTCGCAATACAACCACTTACTACGCCATCGAGGCATTATGTTTTAGAGTTGAAAATTAAATTGTTTTCTCCGTATTCCAATTTCAATTTCAATTATTCTTTTTTAAATTTTAAACTCTCTTAACAATTATTTGCCTTTATCATCTATAAAGAATTCATATTTTTAATTTGAATAAAGTGATATTCGTTCCGTAACGTTGAATTGAAATTCCATCCGCTTACATAAGGACCGCCCGATGATTTTCCATACGCGAAATATTTATGTCGTCCATTTGACTTTCACTAACTTCATGGAAATCGTATCCTCGTTCCTTAATCGTATTCCTATCTGTTTATATAAGAATTCTTCGCGACTACCTAAAAACTGAATAAATATCAGCTACGTGTCGTGGACAGTCGGCCGTGGATTAATACGAATGAGAAAACAGATTTACGAATAGAACGGATATTTCGATTTTATCAATTCCGCTCGGTGTCCGCTATGTTGACATTGAAATGAGTATTCAAATATTTTTTTACTTTTCGACGATGTTTGATTGATTTCTAATGTTTGTCAAGATTATTATGCCGTATATTATATTTAGGTCCGTCTGGGTAGCTTTAGGAGAAGCTTATGTTCAACAGTGGATTTCATGTGTCTGATAATGATAGAACCTATTGTTTTACGGACAAATAGTAGTTATGTTTGTAATTGTTAAAAAAATATATAACACTATGCTTTAAATCAAAGGAATTAGAAACTGTGGACTGCTTCGGTGGCGTAGTTGTACTGCATGCGCGGTACGACAGCGCTCTGTGGTCCTAGGTTCAAATCCCGTCGGGCATAGAGTTTTGGGTGTTTCTGCTCACTATCAGCCCGGAGTCTGGAATTTGTGCCTGATATGGCGATAGACTCGCACCCTATCACATCACGGGACGGAGCACACTTGGCGAAAAGTGGGTGCTCTGGTTGCGCCTCTGCATACCACTTCAGGGATAAATAAGTACGTAATGTATGTGTATGTGTAAATTAGAATCAGAAATGGTGAACTAAATTATTCTTTTTTATATTTTTTTATATACTGATCCCTCATAAGGATTATTTGCCTTTATAACGAGTTCATATTTTGAATTTAAATATAGAAATATTCGTTCATAATTCGCAGTCTACAACTTTTATTTTATTCGCAGAAGCAAATGATTTGATTAAGGGGCGACGCGACAGATCTGGAATATGAACGGACTCGAGCTCGTTCGAGTACTGTAAAATAAAAATCATATTTACTGTAAGTTATTAAATAAAATACAATAAATTTCTCAGCGACGTTACGGGTTAAGTATTCAATGTGACTGAATTTCTCTTTGAGTTTTTGATATGTACTACCTGATAATTTAATACAATATTGACAGACTATTGTCAAATGACCTCTAAAAACTGTTTGAATAGAATAAAGATACCTACATGATGTATATATAAACGTATGTCTATAATGTCCAAATTTACCTACTCCTTATATAGGACGCATGGCATTACAAGCATTCAAACTACATTGACGTATCTATAACTAGGTGCTGCTCGCGGCTTCGCCCGCCTAAAAACTTTTCATTTAAGTTCTTGAGTGCCTAATAATAGCTATAAGCCACGACAGTGCTATCTTTTAAAAAAATCTAATATTGCCTGCGAAGGCAAATAACCGGGAGAAAAAGTAGTCTATATGCTAATTGCGAATATAATCTATCTGTATGCCAAATTTTATACAAATCCGTTCAGCAGTTTCTGAGTCAACATCTGACAAACATTGAATCATATACTCATATATTTTCACATTATAACAAGTAAAATAAGATATTAAATATTCCCTGTTAATAAAAGATTTTAAAGTTTATAAATCTGTATACATCCTTTCACCTCATCATCCCCGTTTTTACTATAATAGAGTAATCATTATATAATGTTCATAACATGAGATTAGCGACAATGTAACTCCATTTAAACATACTAAAATGAATATGTTCTAACTCGACTTACATCACATAACACGTAGTGTGCCGTGAAGGTGCGAGCGCTATTACTTCGAGCGGAAAATATAGCAACGTATGACCAGTGTTAGTTGAACTCTCGGATGTAGGACAGTTTGAATTTGTTACTGTAGCCATCTGAGAATTGTTCCTGTGATTATAAACTACTCTGGACTGAATGTTTTATTGTAGTGTAGATAGTATATATCTATAGACTACGCTTTAAATCAAAGGAATTAGAAACTTTGGTGGCGTAGCTGTACTGCATGCGCGGTTCGGTAGCGCTCTGAGGCATAGGGTTCGAATCCTGGGTCGGGCAGTCATATCAGGGTGTTTCTGCTCAGTATCAGTCCGGAGTCTGGAATTTGTGCCTGATGTGGCGATAGGCTCGCCTCCTATCAAATCATGGGACGGAATACACTTGGCGAAAAATGGGTGCCTTGGTTGAAACAGTATAGTCAGTATTCTTCCTTATACGAAGTTATTTTGGAACATATATAAAAATTTCGCAAAGCTATGCTTAGTTAAAACACAAATTTACTCAATCAGCTGTAAGTCAAAACCCGCCATCTTGCCTCTTAATAAGGTTTAAACTAGGAAACCGGTGATGTTTTTGACAGCTATTTAAGCAATTCTTAAGCACCTCTTAACGCTAAAACAAGTTTATAAGTAAGACTGATAAAGTCAAAGAAATATAAGTCTTAGGTTTTAGGCTACTAAGTCTATTTCAACCAACGAGCTGCGGTGTGCGAGCAATGTTGGGTAGGACTTGAAGAACAGTGTAGCAAGTAAAATTATTGAGCGTTACGAAACAAAAAATTTGAGCGCAATGCAGTGCAATATTTAACAAACAATACGAAGCTCTTTAATAGTGCTATAGTTTTATTTTATCCGGGCTGACTGACCCCACTGCAACTGATGGTAAGTGGAGTGGATTAGAATGTCTTCTAAAGAGAGATGATTACCCCTCGATAGTCGACACAATTATGCCGGCTTGTTGGAGCCGGATATATACAGGCTGACCCCGGAACGCGACACACTTACATGGGCCAATATGGCGGGTTTTAACACTTAGTATACCGTGGTTGCTATCCGGGCGGATATAAAATATATTCAATAACAAAACCAGTTGCTCGGGCGAGTAGCTAGCTCGTACGTTTATTTAGATATCACTACTATAAGTTTCAGATTTATTTACGTCTCATTATCTAAACGCTTAAATTTATTGCGAATACACACCGTAAAGGAAACGGGAATGCAGATATTATATATTTTTTTTAATTTACTGAGACACCATCTCTTTCTGCCAACCCACTATCCATTATATTAAAGTCCCTGGGCACAGTCGATTGTTCCACATAACAAAATCCGTTGTGCAAAGATTTATCATTCGGTAACGGGAGCTTGTCACACCCATGCCTATCACTTACGCGCCATGACTAGCGATAACAATGTGGGTGGTACCATATTATTCAATTTATCGTCTCGTTGGTTTAGTGAACGCTGAAGCGTTATGGGTTTGATTCCAGGGTCTAGAAAAATCTGTTAAATACACGGTTGAGTTCTCGGGATTGGAATTTGTGTGAGGTAGAGCAAACTTACTCGCTGACATTGGTAAGAAATTTTTCATAATAATATAGTTACTAACCCTACAGATGAAAGGGCGTAAAAATGAATTTCATTGGTACATTTATTTATACAACACTGAAAGAAACGAGTTTTATTCTTAGCATAATATACAGTTACAAAATCAAAGTACAATTTTTTGTATAAAATTAATTAATGTGCCAACAATGGGCTTCTAGAGAATAGAGCTCATTTTACTACTTTACTATTTCCGATATGACCACGGGTCGCGTATCTTGTATGTGCCATAGTAAATCTATATTTTAAGATATTACGAGGTATATCTTATCAAGGTGGGTGAACTGTTGTTTGAACAAATGTGACGACATCTAGCAAGCTATTTTCTCATAAACTCAGTTGCACTAGCGAATACATTTTGAAAAGAAAAGCAGACACTGTATTTCACAACTTTACTAAGGTAAGTCGACAGGAATCTTAAAGTAAAGACCTTTGACACTTATCAGATGTCTTAGAAAACAACTTCTACATTTATAAAATATCACAAAATAAAAAGGAATGCTCAGCTGTGTCTGAAGAAGCAAATGTAAAACTATTTTATCTTGTCCGACAAAACCTTTCAACCAGCGACCTTGTCGGTAATGCGATTTATATCACTTTAGAAGTAAGGACTCGGAGTTGCTAGATGTGTCAGTTAATGTACACTTAACATTTTCTTGTTTTAGTGAGGTTTCGGTTCGCTTACAAGTTTTTAGTCCTATCTCGCGGCTGAAGGTCTTATGTAAACGACATAAGAGCTTTTAGCGAAGTGTAGTTGCGTGAATTAATGCTTGTTAAAGTTAGATTATTAGTTCTTTATAAGTATTTGTGGCTGGTGAAATATTTATTGTTCAAACGTCATAAAGTATTTTGTTTATTGAAAGGTATAGTCTATGTTGAAATTAATCAGATTAATGACAATTGGGCTTGCATGATCGACCAGCGCAGGTTCTTTGCCCGAAAAAGATTTCGCGCTATTCCCACCACGAAACCCGTCTTTAGCTTTATAGTATACTAGCTTTTGCTCGCGGCTCCGCCCGCATTATAAAGTTTTTCGGGCTAAAGTTTTCCGTTATAAAAGTCTTGCTATATATTTTCCCGGGAGCCTATGTTCGTCCCAGGGTCTCAAACTGTCTCCATACCAAATTTTATCCTTATACGTTGGGTAGTTTTTGAGTTTAACACGTTCAGGTAGACAGATGCAGCGGGGGACTTTGTTTAATAATTTATTTTTATTGAACTTTTTAAGAGGAGCAATCCCGTCATAGATCATTGCTGCATAACTTTAACCGTTTACGCAGCGCACGCACGGAAGCTCTCAAAACTACAAAATTTTCCCCGTTTTCTCAACATGTTTCATTACTGCTCCGGTCCTATTGGTCATAGCGTGATGATATATAGCTTATAGCACTCCACGAACAAAGGGCTATCCAACACAAAAAGAATTTTTCAATTCGAACCGGTAGTTCCTGAGATTAGCCATTACTGCTCCGCTCCTTTTGGGTATAACGTCATGATATATAGCCTATAGCACTCCACGAACAAAGGGCTATCCAACACAAAAATATTTTTTTTAGTTTGATCCAGTAGTTCCTGAGATTAGCGCGTTCAAACAAACAAACAAACAAAAAAACAAACTCTTCAGCTTTATATAACAGTATATAGATTCTGAGATTATCTAACAAATTCTTTAAGCTCTGATAAGCGCAGGTCACGTGCTTTTTTTATGCCCGAAAAAGATTTCGCGGCATTTCCACTTCGAAACCACGCTTTCGTCACATTCAGTAATTTGAATTCTAGACACACACTTTCTGCCTTTTCCAAACACATGTGCCAAAAGTTTCAAACCTCAAAGGAATGTCCTTTTTATTGTGATAATTCTATACTCGAAGAAAAAACGTTAAGTCTTCCCCAATGGCAAATTATAAAGACACTTGTTTTCAAACTTCTGACAAAATGTATTTGTAACAGAAATATAAGAGGAACGAAGTAAAACATTTTCAAGATTTTTTTCTGGAAAACACTTTAGTTTTTAATACGATTTTGTAAAGCACAAATAGATTAACATATTTTTTTAAATTTCTAGATGCTGTTTCCACTTTTTATAAATAATTAAAATATGTATTGAATGTGAATTCATGGCATCATGCAAAGCATACTAGTCAGGCCTCCCAGTTTTCAAAAATTGCTAATATAGTTGACTGCCTCGTTGGCGTAGTTGTACTGCATGTGCGGTACGACAGCGCTCTGAGGTCCTGGGTTCGAATCCCGAGTGATATTTGGGATTTTCTGCTCAGTATCAGCCCGGAATCTGGAATTTGTGCCCGATATGGCGAGTATGGCCCAGAACCGGTCCCTATGGCGCTCAATGGAGGATGCCTATGTCCAGCAGTGGACGATTCCCGACTGAAATGATGATGGCGAGTGGCTCGCCCCCTATCACATCATGGGATGGAACACTTGGCGAAAAATAGGTGCCCTGATTGCGCCTCTGCATACCCCTTCGGATATAAAAACGTGATGTTGTGTATGTGTTCGCTAATATAGAATATTTCTAAGGTAAATTTATCAATAGTTTATGTGTTTAGTACATAATACTGAAGGTACTTCCTATCTATTACGGAAAAGGTTTGACGACTGCCCACCCATGAAGTGCAGCTTCGTAAAGGATTTAGAAATCTTATAATATCATCCCTGTATTATATACTGTCCCACTGTTGGGCACGAGCCTCCTCTACTACTGAGAGGGATTTGGCCTAAGTCCACCACGCTGGCCTAGTGCGGATTGGTAGACTTCACACACTTTCGAAATTCCTATAGAGAACTTCTCAGGTATGCAGGTTTCCTAACGATGTTTTCCTTCACCTTTAAAGCAAGCGATAATTCACAAAGAATACACACATAATTTTAGAAAATTCAGAGGTGTGCGCCCTTGGGTTTTTGAACCAGCGGATATTCGTCTCGACAGTCCGTTCCACAACCAACTAGGCTATCGCCGCTTTTTTAATCTTATCTTAGAATACATATTTTTTATCCTGACTTACGTTTGTTAGCCTGACAAGGGTCTGCTTATAGAAACATACCAGACTTTGGGATGAGCTCTTTAGACGCTTGCAACATTTAAAAATTAAACAACCATGCTAACGGCAACCCACTAACCGGTTACGAACCTCGGATCAGAACGGTCACTGGGAGTGAATGAGGCATCAATGATTAGGGACGAACGTACTTGACAATCTATTACCTTATTCGTGTGCACGCGGCCGGAACTTTTAGAAGGGTTTTGATACGGCGAGGTACTCGGTGGTGAGGACGAAACTGCGGTCTTGTGGAGTGTAAGAATATTAAGTCATCTTTAGAGATTGAAGTTGAGTTGAATGAAAGTAACTTTTTGGTACATACTTACCTGGAATAAAGTAAAAAATGTTTTTAGATAAACAAATGGTTAAAGTAAACTTGAAATATGTCATTTAAAATCTTGAAATTGTTTAGCTGTTTTTGTGACTGACTGTCCATCTAAGTTCGGCACGCCATCCAGAACGGCCTGATCTGGTGGAATTGACAATAGGTGAACATGACGTGGTCAATCTAGTCATACACTCATTCTCTTCATTTAATGTTAGTTCCTTTTCTCCTTTCCTAGTTCTAATCCTGTATCTTGTACCTGCCATACTATCTGTTCTCTATTTATAGTAGCCCATGCTGGTTCCATAAATAATCTACCTAAATGATTTAATTATAAATTTTAAATATGGTGACATTGTTGTATGGGTCGAGCAAATGATGTAAGGTTTTTATACTCAGTATCAGTCCAGAGTTTGGAGATTGTGCCCGATATGCCAATAGACTCGCCGCCTATCATATCATGGGACGGAATACACACGGCGGAAAGTAGATGCACCAGTTGCGCTTCTGCCTACCCTTTCGGGGATAAAAGGCGTGAGAGTATTAAATTATTTCTGTATTTGTCAAAAGAGCTTTTGAAATATCTACATGACTAACAATGTATTGCCTATTACTTATAATAATTATATCAGTTACTTCATCACTACCCACAATAGAATAATACCGCTTGATACTGAATTATAGGAATATAATAACTTGTTCGCATTATCTATTCAGTACGCACACAAAGCAGTAGATTTCGCGTGATTACGTAAATGCTCGATGTAAACCGGCCCAATTTTGGAGTTTCATACACTAAGCGTACCGAAGTTTTCTCATATGGGAAGATTACTCTTCATCTGTCTTATATAACTCCCAAACTTCGCAGTACAATACATAATTTTTACCTGGCATTGTTCTTAATATAAGAGAAGGTCCATTTCCTGAAATAAAATTGCTTAAAGAGAAATAGGTTGAAGATCGTTGATTGAGTATTGGTCCTTCGAACCGGATGTACTACATTATTATAAATTATGTTTATATTTGAAAGAAGTAATCAGACAATCTTGCAAGTTTACTTATATTACTTGCGGTGAAATAATATAAATAAAATCATTAAGTCGTTATCATATAGTGAATTGAAATTTGAAATTAATTTAATGATATGACTGTTATAAAGGCGTTTTAAGGGCATGGCAAAGTGATCGACCAATGCCCCTGATAGTAAATGAAGGGTTGACCATTGGAGAGGCCAAACCCAAGAGTGGATGGTAAGTAGTAACCTTAAATTAACTTAACATTAAATTATTATAAACACGATTATTATCGTGACCGACTAAAGGCCATAGCTAACTCTTCACATAATTCGAATACGAACAATAATAACGTTTGTTTTTATTTAAATAACGTTACACCGCAATGTTGATTGCGTTCTGTATTTTCCATCGGAGACCTTTTGACGCGGTAAATATCGGGTTTTTCCTTTCAAACCAACATGTGAAGCTAACGACGGTCCACGCGCTAAATTAAAAGCGCCCTGTAGTGAGACATGCTGAAAATATTTTCATATTTACATGAAAATGGTTTCAAATATTTTGTCGTGGAAATATCTGAGTTATCCAGGATCAAATCTTTCGGGTTTCGTGACAGTTTGGAATAATGGATGGGTTATATTGAAAGTTCGTGTAATTTTTAGTAAGCGTGTTTTTGAATATATAGGTAACTTTATGGACTATGACACCGAAAGTATCAGGTTCCATTACGCTTTAATTAATTTTGTCCAAGAAGAAATATGTAGTAGTAGTAGTGAACTTTTCATGTGGATCTATATTCCTATGGCAGGTCTCTCATATGTAAGCCCGCCTGAGTAGGTAATTACCACCGCAATGTCTGTCTCTGCCGCCAACCAGCAGTGTGTACTGTGTAGTCACTGTTGTGTTCCGGTTTGGAGGACATTGCAGCCTGGTTAACTACTGGATATAATAAGATGGCGAGCTTAGTAGAATACCACACAATACTTTCTAATGCAAGGTGTCTGATGGTGTTTCTACAGTTTATGGGAGGTCGTATCGCTTACCATCAGGCGAACGGGAAGCTCGTCTCGTCATTCACAACAATAAAAAAAAATGTTACAAATCAATCAATCAATCCATGTTGTTTTTAGGCGACGCGCAAATCCTATGAACTTGTTGCCAGAGAGACACTAAATTTCCAAAGATTTCAGTAACCATCAGTTTCACAGTAATGTATTCCTGAACTTAATAAAGTCTGCGTGGTGCCTATTATTCATAAACGGATTCTAGTTCCCAAAACACTTTAGATTCACATCGCAGAACAAGTGACGGGGGAATTCCTTTAATCTTGGTTTTATGATCAGTCAGAATTACTTCGCTCACGGAGGTAATCTTCAATTGTGCCTCTAAGTTGAGATCTAATCTCGCCGTCTATAATGAGCTCTCTAATGGAACAAGCCTGTATTTTGAAAATGTTTATTGTGAACATTTTAAGTATTGTTTTACTATTTTTTTGCTACTCCTGGGAATCCCTAATATCAACAATATAGGACTTCGCGTATGGTTTTTAGATGTATTTATAGGTTACGAGCCGTATGTGTATGAATTTAGGCTTTACATTTCAATGTCATGTAATGTTGGTGTTCAAAAGTGTTCATAATTACTTATTGTCAAAACTGCTGACTAGTTTCTTTCATCATCTGGATGTCCACTGCTGAACGTGACCCCCCCCCCCCCTAAAGATTTCCGGATCGCCCTATTGTAAGCGGCCCACATCCAGCGACCACCTGCGACTTTTATGAGGTCATCTGTCCACCTCGTGGGTGGATGCCCGACGCTGCGCTTGCCAGTTCATGGCCTCCACTCCAGAACGTTCTTGCCCCATCGGCCTAGTTTCTTTACCTCTTTTAAAAACATCATCTTCATTGCTTCATTTGGAGTTTATAAATATTCCTTGTTTTCAAATAAAACTAAAAGATGCTTGGTGCTACTCGTGGCTTTGCCCACGTTAGAATCCCCTAAAACACTGTATGATAATCGCTATCTATCATCACCAGTTAAAGCATTATTTCCCATGGTAGTCAATTACTGAGATAAAAACCTATGTTGTATCTAGGTCATTATGTACCCATGTGCTCAATTTCATCCAAATCCCATCAGTTGTTACTTTATAATCGTACAAACATTTACACAAGCATTAGCTTTTATAATATTAGTAAAAGTAATATTAAAAAATAATCCATTCCCAAATCAAAAATAAATTTTAATTTTCCTAGAATTATTGCTTCGAAAACTCCAATTCTTGCAAAGTTTGTAACGAAGAATGCAGTGTTAATTAAATTCTGAATTTATAGGGTCATAAGAACACGGATCTCGATGTTATTTTTGGGAACTTAAAGGTCAGTCGTAGAAGGGTTGAGAAGTGATTGATTGTAGGCAACAATGAACAAACGTTGTTTCGGAGTTTTGTAACTAACTTCGTAACACTGATGTATCATGCCGTCTACAGAAACAAGTCTTTCGAACAATATCTTTTATAGTTAGGGTAGCAAGTACCTCATAAGTAAGTACTTAAAACATCAATAATTCCAAAGGAATAGACGGTGTGTTATTGATTAGTGAGCCGAAAGATGTTTGTTGAACATAGCGTAATAACTAAAATATAATTATTTTGACATAGACATAATGTAATTGCCGTCACGTTATGGAATACATCCACGGAAACCATTCGTTAGTAACAGCCACAGGAGTAACAGCGAAATTTCTACACAAATACTGCACGAAATTTGATTCAAAACTTCACTCATATCATTCAGAAACAGGCATCCATCCACACAACAACAGTAGTCAGCAAAGTTCCACACACACACTAACCTTTATTATATGTTATTTGTTATACTTAGTTTAAAGTATGTTACACATATAATTTATTTTATAAATATTTATAGTATATTATTGTATGTTTATGTCCCGCTAGTTCGAATTGGGTATATCCTGTAATTACTGTCTGTTTTGAATAAAGAATAAATAAATTAAAAAATCTAGGTGATTCCATTTTTAATGGACCTCGCTTTCCCTAAGGATCTTAGAGCGTGCGCTCAGTATACCGATTTAAGTTCGAGTAGATAAAAACTTCAAAATTTTCATTGTTTTAATAAATCAATTTTTGAAAGCACTGTCGTTCGTTAATTATGCGGTGAAATGCGGTCTTTTATCTATAAGTTTTCTGCCCTCTATCAGCCCAGAGTGTGGAATTTGTGACCGATATTGCGATAGGCTCGCCCCCTATCACATTTATACGACGGAATATTCTGACATTAGTTGTTCATCTACCTATCCCTTCGGGAATAAAGACGTGATGTGTATTAGTTGCTTTCTTATTTTTTAACGAATATACCGCAATTTTATGTCCACGGGTAAAAGGCTAATTGACCTAAAAGTATTTTTTGAGTGCACTTTACAATTTTTTATAGCAGTATCATGCATATTATGGATCTAATGTTTAATTTATAAATACCAACTTAGGACTTAAAAAGTCTCAGATATTGTACCCTGCTTATTATAATCAGAGTGTAGATCCTATGGACAAGCGTGACCCTTAATAATGATTAACGTGTCAAGATACAAAGAACGATCATCTACACTATTGGTACTTTACAGAATTATCTTCGAATTACTGAACACATTGTATTAAACGTGTACGACTGCCTTAGTAGCGTAGTTGAATTGCGGGCTCAGTGAAAACGGTGTTACGTTTTCATATCCTGGATTCTAATTCCTTGTCAGGCAAAGAAATTAGGTTTTTCCACTTAGTATTAGCCCGCTGTCTGGAACTAGTATCTTATATGGCGATAGGCCTGCCTGAAATGTGTGTGTATTGGTTGCATCTCTGCCTAACCTTCGGCGATGGAGGCATGAAAGAATACAGTAAAGTGGACGGTTTTCCAGATTTCAAAATCGTTCGCAATTCCATCGAAGATATGAACAATATATTATAGTTGCTTGTATAATACCCAATATTTATAAGCAACACTGAAGGCTTTACAGTATACTCATAAATTTTGAAGCTAACCTCGTGACGTCACCATCGGCATCGCGTGACTGTCTGTAACCGATCGCTTATTGTAGATACATTTCACGTAACCTTCTGTTTAACTTGGTAATGTATTGGATTATATTGGAATGTAGCTTTTATCTTTATTTTGGTCTTAACTGAAGTGGTACCTGTCTCCAAAAACTGACGTGGATTAAATTTGATATTGTGTTTGACTTTGTTAAGGTTACCGAAGACCAAACTATTGTAGGTTCCGCTCTCGAGGCAATTGCGTTTGGTCTTCTTGCCAATGCGCGCCCATTCATAGAGGAGCATTTATAACCCTAGGCAGATAGTGAAGTGTGTACAGCTCATGGTAACCAAATTCACATTGAGGACTATAAGGGGGGCCCTTCCAACATCTTCACTACTTCTTCACTCCACCCATTCTAAAAAAGGTTGCCATTCCTCTGGGGCCCTGCAGTCCTTAAGCTGTGGGACTCCAATATCCCATGCTCAGGTTTTCCCTGGGCGTAGACTACAGGGCCCTATTAAAAAAAAACCTATCATAGAAATTAAACTAATTTTCGGATTCTATCGCGGTGTTAGTATTTTATTTTCTCCCGACGTTTCGAAGACTTTGCAGCCTTCATGGTCACGGGGGGGACTGAGGTGTTGTTCATCCGTAAAGTCAAAGTTACAATATCTACTTACATTTTACAATTATACAACTTTTTTTTAAATTTTAAAATTTTTTCGCTGTTGGTGGTCCGATCTACGCAGAATGAGCTCACAGTGTCTTGAAGTCCTATCATAGGTTAAAGTGAAGGTGAAAAAACAATAAACAGATACTCTTTTTTTCTGCCAAGTAACATTGTGTTTACTCTGGTATTTTAGAGGACACAGTAACCGATGTATTTACCCTCAGGGTGACGATCACAGTGCAAGTACTTTGTATTTGAAATTCAGGTGGTGTTGTTACTCTTTATGAAGAATCGTAATGCCTGTCATCAGGCGACCAGCTTGCCCCTCTCATTGTTCATTTGGCTAAAAATAGTCAACTGAAACGGAGATCTCAATTCCAATGCTGTACTAGTTTCATTCTTTATCTTTCGTATTTAGTATAAAGTAATAAGGATTAATTTCCCTTGTCCTTTATACACGTAATGGTTAACGAATACACCGTTAGCAGCTGCGTACTAAACCCGAAATAATTGGGACTGGCGTTCCGCCAAATTGTACATTTTATTAATGAAACTTTGGAATCGAACTTTTTCGGATTTCATTTTAATACTCGATGACATTTACGTGATTGCGAAATAATCACCGTCGTTTAGAGTTTTTACAACAAGCAAGTTCGTCTAGTAATTGGTAATTGTAAACAATAGCAATATTAACCTAACCTTTGAATTTCTGAACACTATATATATTTATACTACCGCACTTTCAGCATGAGCCATTTGTTATTTTTTCTGATTCCCAATGATAACCTTACCTACTGTGAGCTTTAAACGAGAATATAGCATTTTCTGATTGAGCGGCAAAATTGGACTAGCAGCTGTAATTATGTAAGTGGGTTAGTAGAGAAGTTTGTTAAAAATTCTACGATTTGTACTAATTGGGACAATATCTAACATACTTCAGACAGATTATTCGATAAGATAAACTTTGGAATGTACTCCCTGCATCGGTGTTCCCCGTCTGCTATGACTGGGCCTTTTTAAACGAGGATTAAAAAGAATGTCCATCTCCCAGTATGCAACGGCTTGGTTGTGCCTCTGGCATTGCAAAGTCCATGAGCTACGGATGTTGCTTACCATCAGGCCAACCACTTGCTCGTTTGTCTACAAGTGGTCATAAAAAAAATACTATATTATTCAACCAAGTCGCTGAATGTCTTTGTTTGGTGTTATAATTTCCTTTGCTAGATTCCAGGCCCAGGTTCATCTTATAGTAAAGCCACCAATCCCTCTTAGAATAACTGATTTCGTTTTTGAATTTGTAATATAGGAAGGATATATAATTAAAAACAAATAGTTCGTCCATAAACATTTATTAATATATTTATCATTTTCATATTCCAATATTAATACAATTATATCATATTCCACGATAAGGAACGTACATTAAGAAGCTACATACAGAAGAACTACTAGGCTGCAATACCTCATACCCCCTGTCCGTGAGTCGCGTACAGAGTGCAAAGATTCGTTTCCATTATCATTATAAGAATGTATTGACATTAATAGATATTTAAAAATCTAAGTTGCCAATCGCAAATATGGCGTTTACAATAAAGGCTTATTATAGCGTCTTTCACCAAGTTTACTGTACTTACATCTAGAACATTTAAATTAAGTTACGTTTATATTTTTTTTTCTATTTAATAATGTTCACTACTTCCTATTGACATAAGTTTACCACCAATTATATTAGCCGCTACTGTTGTTGTCTCTACTTTAGCTTACTTAACTCTACATACATACATAGCGATAGAATATGGAACTACCCGCGAGACGGCGTCGAATGACAAAATAAGAGAAGTGAAACTAAAAGACGCGTCAGCGCAGGCAGTTGCCGGGGTCTGATTGGCTGAGCATGGCGTCGAGGCATACTGATTGGGCAATAAGGCTGGGTGATTGCCCAACCACGTAGGCGGACACTCAACCAATCAGAAATAAGGTAACGTAAACAAATAAAGGAAATCCTAAATTTTGTATAAACGATCCAAAAATATTTCCAAATAAAATCTAGGTCCCTGTTTTCGATCATCTAAAAGATTTACTGAAGAGGAAACAATTAAGGATAAGAATAACGTAAGGGGTCCGTTGGGTATGCGGTGTTTGTGGCATCCGATGGAACGGCGGTCAAGTCGGCTGGCGTGAGCTGGTCGCCGCTTCAGCGGAGCTGGTGTTGAGGTTTTACCCCCACTTCTGGAAGAGCCCCATGCGCTGGCAGCGGCAGTTGGAGCCCCAGAGGTTGCAGCGGCAGGAGGACGAATGGCAGCAGTCACCGGGCCGATGGTCGCAGTTCCCGCCGCGCGGGATACACGCTCGCCTGAAAACGTAGATCAGCGACGCTCGTCTGAAACCACATCACCGAAAACTAGCCTAAGTTCGTGTCCGTGCTAGGATGTGTGCAACGGCATGCTTAACGTGCTATTTTGTAATACAAATTCAGACAAACAGTTATAAAAATGTATTAGTCAATTGAAACTTGTTGAGTTCAGATAAATATGCGGCAAAAGAATAAAGAAAGCACGTGTGGTCACGACTTAATTCCTAATTAAATATAAGAAATCAAATATTGAACCAATAAGAATCCTTAAGTACATGAAATGAATAAGTAGGAACTTTCCAACACAATTATTACAACGTGTCTTAAAGCTCACTCCAAGCATTTGAAATTTGAAGGTTTCATTTGATCAGGCTAGAACTTCCATAGCACTAACATTACATCTTTATTAAATCTAGTTCCAAACAAAATCAGGCATTATATTTATATTATGAAGGTAGTTTATTCAATCATCAGATAAAACTTATTCTTAATTGTATTATCTAAATGTATAAGTGAGACAATTGAACCTTATTATTTATTCAATTCTCATCTGCGTACAATTTATCTTACAATCGAAAATCAACCTTATGTCAACTCACTTGCCAACATCCTGAAGCATTTGCAGATCAGCGGGGTCCTCGCCGTAGTCGGGCATGTTCACCTCCAAATCGTCGTCACCTGTTAAAATGCCATTTATTAATAAATCGTTATTAGTCAGAGTATGTAATAAAAAAAATATTTTTGTAATTTTTCATAACTGCCTCGTTGGCGTAGTTGTATTACGATACTTCTGCAGTGCTGATGTCTCGGATTTTATCTCCGGGTCGGGCAAAATGATATTGGATTTTTCTACCCAGTATCAGTCCGGAATTTGTGTCCGATATGGTGATTTCTATTTGATTACTTTCGTTGCGGAATAATGACAAATTAGTTTTCCCTGAGATTCGCCGAGCTTCACTCACGCAAGAAACGCCTAGTTTATAACAGAGTAATCCGTGGATACAACCTGTACAACTATATTCTTTTACTTCCATTAAAATAGGGTAATTTGCTATGTTTGATTTAGTTTATTATTTTATATGTAACAGAAATCATATGATAATTTTTTTTTTCTATAACATCAGCATCAAAATTGGTTGAAAAATCAAGAAGTTATTCATATTTGGAATATTTTGAGCTAAAGTGGGAGCGTGGTGGGGATATCGCTTTGTCCTTTTCTGACTCACACAGCGTTATGGCTGGTGGCATTGGCGACGTCACATTTCACTATTACTGTAATTTGACAGCTTCCCTTTCCACCAAATTTCAAAGCTTAATAATATTCCTTATTGCGTGGAGTTTAAAAACACTTTTTCCAAAAGGTTTTGGATAATAATGTCGTCAACTACCCTATTCTTTATATTCATATTCATTCACCTATCTCAAAATTGATGCAGATACCATCGCACGTAGATTGACAAGCTCTCGAACGAGAATTAAAAAGGGTTTACTTCCATTCATCTTTGTCACTCCAGCACGGGCCATAAATATTGAACGCTTTTAAAAAATTTTAAAGTGCGGGTCAGCTTTCATTACGTTGATTTATAACTTCATTACGCCAAGACATTAATTTACGGTTTTGGAATTTGTTATTTTCTTTTAGATTAATAAGCCTGGCTTTTAAGTCCAACGTGATAGTATTTATCAATTTTATTAATTACAGGATGGTTCAAGCTCCCAAAATATAATACCACTGTTGTTAAGATCGTGAAAGCAATAAATATATAAAATAGTTAGATGGTTTACGATACCTTTAATATTAAAATTTATAATCCTAATTTCACATGTGGTAATTGAAAAAAAAAAACAATGTTTATCAGAACCGAAACTAACTTTTACAGGTTGCTAGATAAATTACGGCAACATTTTCAAAATAATCTACATCTATATATAATAAATCAAAGTCCCCTTTTGTATCTGTATGTTATAAATTTTCCAAAATCTACTGAACGGATTTTTATGAAATTTGGTATGGAGATAGTTTAAGTCCCAGGGAAGGTCTTTGTTTCCCGGGAATATATATAGCGGGACTTTTATCCCAGAAAACTTCTCCACGCTACACTAGTTTAAAATATTTTCAACAAAAGACATTTTACTATCAACTATGTCGTATGACTTTCAGAATAACGGACTTCGATATTTACTGTACTTATACCAATTTGCCGCTGAAGTTGGATGGGTATTGCCTCTCGTCCGCTCAAAGTGGAACTAGCTGTGTCTGTGCTATTCAGGAATTCTAAGGACTTTAAAGTGCTGGGACGTAGAGAATATGGAAGGGCGTTACGATATATGTGTCATGTTTTAGTTTGTTTCAATTTAATATTGTAAAAGAGTTATCTTATATAAATAGACCACGTACTGTATTAACAAAATAGGCTACCTTTTATACTAATATTAAATAATTAGGTTTTTTGTATTATAATTTTCTTCCGACGTTTCGAAATCTTTACAGGCTTCATGGTTATGGGACGGAGGTATTAGTCATCCGAAAAGTCTAAAATACAATATCTACATACATTTTGCAATTATACAAAATTTTAAATTGTTTTATCTATTTGCAGTCAGGTCTACGCAGAATGAGCTTGTCTTGAAGTCTGGCAGCCGGCCTTTTGGGTTCCAATTTAATTAAATGTAGAACAGGATTAAGGGCTTGTTTAAGTACTTAAAATAGTTAGTTACCTGGATCAATGAAGGATGCGTGCGCCCACTCAGCAGCGAGTAGGACGGCCGCTAGCGCCAGCAGGAATGCGCCGGCGCGCGGCATGCTGCCAAACACCTACTGTTTCTCTGTAGACAACAAACAATTAAGTACTAATATTTTTTAACTGACTAAAAAAGAACAAGGTCATCAATTCGACGTGTATTTTTTTTCTTTTTTTATTTTTTAATCCAGTCATTACTCTCTTCGTAAGAATATTTAAACCTATTGTATATATACCTATAACCTATGACGGAGGACTTCTCTAAGGTATGTATTATGTGTTTAATTATAATTCTTCATCAGCCACATAAAGTCCACTGCTGAACATAGGGCTCCCCCAAAGATCTGTCAAAAGCGGCCTGCATCTAGCATGTTCCTGAGACCTATATCTAATTAAAAATACTTCTATATAAATTCTACATTGACTACATGACAAGTTAAAACTGTTCTTAATTGTTTATCGGGTATACTCATAAATTATTAACTGTATTAACTGCGATTTAGTAAAATTTTACTTCAATTCTTCAAAAACATTACAACTACAGTTTAAAACATTTTGCCATCGAATAATTGCAATTCTAACACGACAGAAATTCAAAGTAAATGTACTCCAACATATTGCAAACGATTTGCCTGTATTGAATCGGTTTTACAAACGGAACACGTCAATATTGCTTCACGCTGTCTCTCAAACATTTTAACAGATATTTGTGTGCTTTTCAACGTTCCATGTATTTTGATATGAGCCTGTCAGTTACTACACTTTTGAACTCTGTCTTAAGGTACCAAGAATGTGATGTTTATCGTGTTAATAAAACACGTTTTTTTATTTATTTGGGAAACAAACAGAACAAATTATGATTACAAATAAATGAATGTAAATTAAGTGTTATAATTAATTAATAAATTAATTATAATACGAGGTATATATCGAATGAAGTTTTTGTTAGAAAATGTCGGTTTGAGTTATGTGTTTAAAGTTAGTAATGTCGCTTTTTAGCGATTTTTTACTGTAATAAAAGACGTAAAAATGTACCTTATCACAATTAAATAAATTCAAAATTGAATTAAATTTTTAAATTTCTTTTTTTTAATTTATTTATTTGGGAAACAAACAGAACAAATTATGATTAAAAATAAATGAATGTAAATTAAGTGTTATAATTAATTGATCAATTAATTATTATACGAGGTATAGGTATGCATGACACAACGCACAAGTTACTGGTGGTAGGAACTTTATATCCGCCCGGATAGCGACCACCGTACACAAGGTATTAAAACCCGTCATAGAGGCCGACGTAAGAGTGTCGCGTTCCGGGATCAGCCTGCGTGTATCTGGCTCCAACAGGCCGGCATAAATGTCTGCCGAGGGCTAAACATCTTTCATCAGCCAACATTCTATTGGACCCCACTCCAGTTACCATCAAATACTGAACACTAAGATTAAGAACGATATACAGACACAAAATACAGAATATGTATGTATATATACAAAACAGGTATGTTTGAGTTATGTAGTTGCAATTATAATATTGAGAACAACATACAATTAGAAGGTAATTGTTTGAAGGTGTTAAGATAATGTTTTTACATTCATATTCTATAAATTATAAAGACTCGCAATGTCAGACATTTAAATCTTGTACAGGTCTTCTAGTTTTCCGAACTGAACGCTCTTTGAATACCACACAAGTTTAGAATTTAATTTATTCTACGAATAGAGATAGCAAAACGAAAGCGCAGTTTTTTTTTTTCAATTAAACTGTTTGAGAAGTTTGTATTTCGGACAGGTTCTAAAGTACCAAATTAGTTTTTTACTTGAGATAGTTAAATATTCTGCAGACGCGCCTTAAATTCTAGCTTCAAAGTACTTTGTTTCATGAATATCTAGACAGCAATCAGCCAACTTGGGATCATAAATGTCAAATTAAATTTGAAAATATTCAAAATATTTAAAAATCTGACGAAATATATTTACTTAGTAGATTTAACTAAAATGTATTGGCTAATATATATTATTATTATTATATATATATTATTGCTTAGAATGACGAAACGAGCTTGCCGCTCACCTGATGGTAAGCGATACGATCGCCCATAAACAGCAGAAACACCACCCAACACCTTGGTTTATAAAATATTGTTTAATAATAAAATAAAATAAAAAAATTAATTGTTTAGTAATATCAAAATAAAACAAAGTAAACGAGCTCCAATATTACGTCCAACATTTGCTAAGCAAACATTTGATCCAAAAAACCCACTTCCCTCCAAACATTTACAGTATAAAACAGTTTGAAATGATCCGAAACGATTTCACGCTCTGAAATACCCAATCAAAGGACCAAGGCGTAATCAAACTTGTCCAAACTATTTCCCTTTGAGAAATGGCGTTAGTTGGCTGATGTTGGAGCCAACTCTGATCCACAGCCCACATTTTGACACCGTGTATCGTACGTAAATTGAATTTCTGTTTGCTTACCCCTTTGAAAGCGGTTCGATTAATAAGAAAGTTAGTGTGAATTCTAATTTTAGATAGATGAAGACGTCATTAGTTATCAAATGACGCACGTGGATATGAAAAGTGTTATCAGTTGTAATCGTGTGGTTAAACGAAATTAGTTATGATTTGAAAGCTGGAATCCAGTAACTTAATAAAAAAACAAACACACATCACGCATTGGTCCCCGAAAGGATATGCAGAAGCGTAACAAGAGCACCCACTTTTCGCCAAGTGTGTTCCGCCCCATGATGTGATAGACGGCGAGTCTAACGCCATATCGGGCACAAATTCCAGACTCTCGACTGATACTAAGCAGAAAAACCCAAATATCACTTTGCCTGACTCCGGATTCAAACCCAGGACATCAGAGCCCTGCCATACCGCGCATACAGTACAACTACGCTACGAAGCACCAAGGAATCTAGTTACTGCGTATTAAGTAAATGTTGTCTGTCGTTGAAAACAACCGATGATTTTAAATTCGTAATGATTGCAATAAGTACAGCGTATCTAAGATAATTACGGATTACCTTATTGATATTGACTTGATATTATGTAATAAGGATCATCTACGTCGTAAGTATTATTCGGATATTCGGTATATTGATCGGGTGTAGTTCAGTATTACTACATAAATCTTCCGATAAAGTGTACGTGAGAGTTTTTCAATCATTAAAATAATCTATAGATACGGGCCGCTTCGAATCGGTCAATCTGGAAATCTTTAGGCCAATGTTCAGCTGGGACATCCGAGGCTGATGATGATGATGATTAAATTAAACATCCTATAGCAACTACAAATAGCCGTAAAACAATAGAAAATAATTCTTATAAACATATAAAAAATATACATGACACATTTACAATATGTTATAAATAAATTGTTTCGCAAAAGCCGTCACCATTAACCAGGTACGAATTTAGTTTTCAGGTTGCGGAGTTTGTACAAAACTACTTTTAGTCAGCGTTTTAATACGTGTAGAGGCGTCGTGGAAGCCATTGAAGGCGGTAATGAGGTTTGCTTCTACAAAAGTAAAGTAAATCTTTTAGCATATAGTTAATGGTCCGTAGTGTAGTTTATTTGAATAGATTTTTATTAATTTTGGTTTGCACCTTATGGTAACTTATTGAAGAATTTAATATTAAGATATTTAGGTACGGGAAAATTGTATTTGGATTTTATCAAAATTCACAGTTAAACAATAAGAAATCTCTGAACAAGTTTTATTTGGCGTTATTTTAAGACGCCTTGCCTAATGGATTATAAACTATTATCAATATAAAAGGCTTTTAGTAACTATAAAATAAATTACGAATGCTTACAATGATATATACAAAAAAAGAAAATTTTAATGTCCATTTAATAATTTGTCCAAAGGTATAATTGTTGTAACAATATTTAATTACTTCCTCCCATTCCATTATAAGAAACGACTCCAAAATCTCCATGTTACGCATAACAAGAACAACGTTAAAACAATAAAAAACACATTAATTCAACATCAAATTTTTCAAACTTTTATTGCGCCGTAATGTTTTACAGTCTTTCAAACTGGTGCCGCGGGCCCCCGTAATTTCCCCCAACTCCGGCGCTGTACAAAGCAACTTCCATTATGGAAACAAGGTATAAAGCTGCAGTAACAACGTAGCTCTTAATTAAGCTGGCCTGTTAACAGACTGGGCTACCCACCGTTTATCAGTGTAGGTATTGACTGGTGCGTAATTAGAAAATGTTTAGGCGCCCATTTTTGGGGGTCGTTTAACTGCTAAATGTAACCTAATTGGGTCACTATTGTGTTTCATGGATGTTTAAAAACTGTAGGGATATAAGTAGGACAGGCAATGGTAAAAATTCGACCTATGCTTGCTGTAGCAATCAAGTGATAAAACATCAAATATACTGGTAATAATATCGTACTTAAGCGATACTAAATTTTATACATATTTAAAATCAGCACTTTTTTCTTCGTTTTTTTAACCTAGTCTAAATTTTTCGAAAAACAATATCGAATAACAATTAGCCTTTCAACCATTGATATGTAAGAGTTTGCGAAGATATTCGCATGTTGGTTACAAATAAACGTATTATATCTTAGACGAATTCGTATGGAATTTGGAACACTGATAGATCTAGTCCCGAATTAAAATGTTTTCCAGAGAAGTATAAAGTGGGATTTTTAATAAAAAAAATACGTCCTTCAAACGAAACCTTACAAGAAAACATTCATACTCTCTTAATATACTCTCATAATTAAAATATGATCTCAATCTGAATCCGTCCTATAAATTTCAATATACCCTCCAAATATCAACTTTCACGAATACTTATCTCGGAAGAACCAAATTAAACTTCATCTGAAACTCTTGCTTGGTGTAATTACTGTCGGCCTTTGATGTTGAGGCGAAAATAACATCAACTCCACGATT
Source organism: Manduca sexta (assembly GCF_014839805.1). Classification (NCBI taxonomy): domain Eukaryota; kingdom Metazoa; phylum Arthropoda; class Insecta; order Lepidoptera; family Sphingidae; genus Manduca; species Manduca sexta. The sequence goes on along the minus strand of NC_051121.1, from coordinate 5,882,464 downwards.
AGAATATTTTATAAGTGTTTTGTTTATCCAATAGCGAATGACAGGCCAAGGCGTGGGGTAGCTGATTATTTTACACGAAGAAGGGTCGATTTTGTTATTAGATTTGTCTGTGAGTTGATAAATATGGATGCCGTTAACAATTATGAGTTAACTTTGCTAAGCGTAAAATTTAGTACAAATTAATGGCTCAACTTTTTCCTGAAAATACAACTATAGTTTATTAGTAATGATTAAATATAACTTTTGAAATACATCCCTGGTTTTTAAGAGTTTGAAGGAGAATCAAATGTTTAGTTTATATTAGTTCTCATCAAAGACATTAAACTATATAGTTAATTAAAGATCAGACCCAATTTTTTCTCCAAAAGTTATTACCAATTGGTAATAAGTCTTATTTCAAATGTCTGCATGACAAAACATCATAGCGTCTTTAATTAATATTACAAAAATAATATGCTAATATTCGAATTAAAAACAAATCATGATATGGAGAAAATATGAAGTATTTTACATTAATGTTTTGCTATTTCTCGGTAAATTTAGTAACCATCACAAGCGCAAAATTTTTGTATGACAATCTTCCCAAAGTCCGGTCTATATAATCTTAGAACTCTGCTACTCATAGATTTTAGACACAAATGGAACTTTCGAGAAATTTGTTTAGAATAGACCTTGAAAGAAATGCTTCTAAATAAATTAATTTGCAAGAGTTCCTCTAGTCTGAGCTAAAGGAACGGGTGTGTACTAGAAATCCACTTCAAAAATTCCTGTCATGTAAGAATAATTGGAATCAATCCAAATCTAAACTCGGCGAACTCTTAATTAAATTTGGCCTATTCCGAACTAATTGGCAACATGGGTCTACTTTATGGCTGTTACGAACGGGTTTTGAAATATTAATAAAATAACTGAACATCTGAATTAAAATTAGTTTCGGCCAAATGTTGAATTACAAATTTTTGCAGTGAATGACGAGACTAAGATATCACTCACTTATCTTATTACTTTATTAAGAGTGCACTCTTAATAAAGTAACGACCTAATTCGAAATTTTGGTTAAATGAGTTTTAGCAAAATAGTTCAAAAAACCAAGCTGCTTCGTCTAGGAAACAAAAATGCGCCTTTTTTGCATCGGAAATAGGGTCAAACTAGATTGAATCTATGTTTGTTCGTCACCCTGCGCGATCTAATATAATATCTTTATCTTAGTAGGACACAAACTACAATGTCCTTCAAACATTTACGAAAGACCTGCCACCAAGACTGATTTCTGCTGTCATATTTCAGCTTAGTGTATGACCCTGTCCTTATTATTTTCGAGATTATTCATAGAATCTATATAGGCCTTTTCACATTTCCATTTACCGATGAGTCCAGCTAAGCGAATAATGAACGTCGATCAGGCGACAATTCAAAGCTTATAAAGCGATTCCAATGTGTTGAAACGAATGTCGCGAAATTCCGTGAAGAGGAAACAGTTATGATTATTCACTCCTATTGCTGAATAAAAAGGTTTTTAGTGAATCATTTGCGGTACTTCTAAAAAACTTTTTATTAAAAAAACTCGGCAAGGTTTAACTGTACCTCGCGTTGTAAGGTGAAACCGAAAGAAAATATCAATCGGTAAGACATAAAATCATTTATAACTTGACAGGTTACGTCTTAAACTTTTTCACGGTGCTTCCTATAAAAAAAATACTTTTTTAATTGCATTACAATTTTTAATTGAAAATTAATCCTTATTCTCAAACATTGCCATTTAACTAATTGCCATTTAATTAATACTAAAGCATAAAATTATTTTGATTGGTTCTCTCGGAATCGGATTGAAGGTTGATATTGCGAGCAATTATTAAAAACTGTTAGTCTTTATGTAACCCACTTTATACATCATCAACATTAACTTTTATAGTCAACATAACCTCATTCAACACTAAAGCAATAACTAAACAATCTCCCAGCGTAGGCATGTGGGAAAATACTTACTTAAACCTAATAAACAAGTTGTCCACGGCTAAAGGCTTAGTTCCAATTCGAAACAAATATCTCCTTCCGCGACAAACTAAAACTCTATTATTGACCGGGCAAAGTTCCCTGTTCTATGTAGTTTCTATTATGAAATTTGCAGCTTATCCGGCTCGAAGGATCACGATTTGATTAAATGATATTTCTGTACAAATTATTTCGGTGTGTATTACTTGTTAGTGGTAAATTATATTTCAGTATAAATGTAGTTATTCGGTCTGTATTATGTTATTTTAGTAACGATGTAATTTTCTCCATTTGGAGGTAATGTAACAACCTATATTACAGGTTATGGAGCTACATTACGTACAAAATATTTTCTTAGACTTAATATTATTATTGAAAAGGAGAGTCCGTTCGTTCGCTGTAAATGTATTTGGGATATTCTTGGATCTTTAGGGTCTGTAATTTCACAAAGAAATACGGGGTACAGAAATCAATATTGCGTCTATATAACGTTGACTTACGTGTGTTAAAATAATAGAATACCAGGTTTTTGATTAAAAATGTTTCAGTATAACGAAAATGAAAATTATTTTATAGGTACTTTTTTTAAGGCACTAATCGTCTTATGTTATTTACAAAACGCGTAATAAAAAACGAAAACCATATAATATTTTAGTACAAAACACGAAATAAGCTTATAGCTGTGTATTCAATGCTAATTTAAAAACTGGTCAAAACACTCATAAATTTACCTTACTTTGTGATCGAACAAACAGCCTTGGTCGTTTATGGGTAGGTATCAGTCATAACGAATATAAAATTTCGTGAAGGAAAACTAAAGATGAAGAATCTATTAACATTTAAATTATGTTTACTGAATTTTGCAACATTAACAGAATAAAAATATGATATGTAAGTTAATACCTGTACAGTCTGTGCGCTAGCTACGGGGAGTCTTATGGAATGCTAAACTAATTATTAATACAATAATTTTATCGATATTACGATATCGTTGTAGCCGACTCCTGCGAGGGTTGCGGTTGCATGCGCCTGCGCAACCTTCGGTATTAGGGAGAGAGAGTCGAATGGCGGGGTTTTAGTCGGTAGGACGGTTTATATTGGCAGCCGGCAAAAATCTATAAAGAGATTTCCCCGTGTTAAAAAAAAATTAAGGTCCGACACCGAAAGTGCGAAATACATTCATATCATCATGTACTAAATCACATTGAGGTATATTTTACCGACAGACACGAACGTCCAGATAAACTATTTGTTCAAAATCTGGCGTTAAAACTAAAGTTCACTGCAGCGCTAGAACATCCGCCGTACGTCTAACCAAACTCTAAACATGCAGTGCTAAAGCGCTTTAAATAGAGTATAAGTAATGGCAATCAAAACCGGATTATAGTACACTTCAGTTGAATGTGTAAAACAGTGAGAGTCCGGAACGCCAAATTTAGTACGTGGTACATATATATCGATGCTAAATCAGTATTTCAACATTCTATAATATTTCTCGGAGTTCGTTCTCGGACTATGCCTATGCTTACTTCGAATTTCTGAATACTACTTATATTCAATAAGAATTTTTGTATGTTTCGGTATATTTAAAAAATGAAGGCTGAAAGCTGAATGTATTTAGATGGAATTTGGTAATGAGATAGCCCAATCTCTGGATTAACATTAGACGATGTTTGTCACGGTAAGTATGCAAGGTACTTTTATTTATGGAAAAGAGTTTGCCCAAGCAAAGCTGCAAACAAAAAGCTAGTATGCGTAACTAGACTTCATTCAATATCTTTTCTCAAGCATTTCATCCATTTGTGTTTCATTTGCCAATTAGTATCATTGTTCACCGAAATATCTTGTTCATCGCACAAAAGATTTTCAAACAGAATGCTTCTAATTATTCTTTGTAGATGTTAACAATGGGAAGCGTTATCGTGAACAGCACCGGCTTGTTAATGGAAACTAAACCTTGCACACATGAATTAAGGTATGTTACTTTTTGTTCCTGTATGTGAAATTTCCTGTCTTTTTTAAATTTATTATCTTGCTAGGTTTTGCTCTCGGCTTTGCCCGCGTGAAGGAGTTTTCCAGGATACATTTTTCCGACTTACTTGGTATGTATCGTTATATTATGATTAAATTACACAAAATCATTATAAATTATAGCCTATGTGTTATTCTGATGTATAACCAATATAAGTGTAAAGTTTACCAAATCCGTTCAGTAGTTTTTTCGTGAAAGAGAAACAAACATATGTACATCCATCCTCACAAACTTTCGCATTTATAATATTAGTAGGATTACGTATTATTTTATTCTAGTACGGCCAAGTGGCTTCACAGCTTGATGTTAAGTGATATGAAGCCTAAGGGATATGTCGACCAGTCAGAGATTTTGTATCGATGATCGGCATAATTATGACGGCCGGTCTAATTGCTGCTCGGTCAGTATAAGGACTCAATATCAAAGGAAGAAGGGACACGTATGCCGGCAAACTGTACCACAGCTTAATGGTGCTGCAAAGTTGGAGCTAATTGAAAATGTAGTGGCTTTATTGGGCCTGTCAAAAACATTCTAGCAATTAGTTTGGGGATTATTATGCTTTCTGCACTTATTTCGTAATATGTGAAATCACACATTTTTTATTCATTTCATTTTAATTAACATATAATAAACCTACTTCAAAAGAAACTACAATCCAAAATATAATAGTTTACACACAAGCAATTCGTGTTTTTATGATATGTTTTTTCAGTCTGTACTTAATTTAAATCGAATATCTTTTTTGTATGTTTGTTTATTACTTAACTGGCACAATGACAACATAATGAACAACAAATAGACCAACATTGCCTCTAATAAACAGCTTGCCAATCAACCTCACGTCGCTCGTTCCTAAACCTTAATTCGGCTTAATTAGTCATTCAGTAACTAGCGAATCAACACACAGCATGCTCGTTACAGCTGCCTTTATTGTGGAACGTGCTGGTGTTTTGTTATGCTATTTTGACCTTAATAGATTAACTTAGTGTCGGCCGTACGGTGACAAAAATATAAACAAATATGTGCATAATTAGTTAGTGTTATTTCATTAAAATTGTAGTACGGGGATGCAAAACGAATTCTTTGAAAAGTTATATAATATTGCTTATATTTGTATTTGAATGGATCTAGAAATAAAAATTACGATCAAATTAATGTGATAAACAATTATCTAAGATAAAGGTTTCGAAACAAACCAGTACAAAAACAGTGAAATTAGCAACAAATAGATAAAGTTTGGACGCGGTAAAGTGCCATCGAATCACCTAGACGCGACCGCTTACGAGCCAATGAGAACTTTCTAACGACATCAGTACTAATAATAACCATAAAATTGTAAAAGTTTCGCCTCAAACTTTGTTCTTTTACGAGAAAACATTGGGGATAAGGACTTATTGATTTATCTTACCAAGCCTACAATACATGCATAAACTTCTTTTTTAACTTTAACCATAAATAAACATGGATCCATGAAGTTTTTAATTTGAAATATTCGGTGTTTCTTGCCAGTATTTCTGTGTTCCAGGTTTGAATTTATGTCAGAATTTCAATTAAAAGGAGGTAAAGATTTTCCAAATAAACAAAATGAAGATGACAAATATTAAAGCCAGGCTAAATAGAAACTGGGTCTCACCACAAAGTCAGCAATCATTAAGAAATCGCTTAAAGCGAAATGTGTAGCAGTTGGTTTTATAACTGGCACTGTTCAAGTCGAGTAAGAAAATATGATTCGCAAACATTAATTGTACTGCTTCATGCAACACTAAAGTTCTGTGCAGACAATGCTATAGAAAGAATAAACAAACTTAACATTTGAGACAATAAAATAGTGCTTAAAAATAAACAATTAACGTATTACTCTACTCAATTGATTCCCAAAGTGATCCATGTGAATCCCCAGGAGTCCACGGGAGATTTGCGGGGGTCGACAATTTTTTTTTTTTTTCTGGTTGATAGTAAAGAACTAAAATATTGGCTTGACTTCACCTATCAATGTAGGCAACTAATATTTTAAGACACTCAGCAGCTGTTCCATGTAAAAACTTGCATTTTCTGGGAATATGGTAGAATTTTTCCTGCAGGGGCTCCAGAAAAATATTAAGTGATCTATAAAGAAAAAGTTTGGAAACCTCTACTATATTTATAACATCAGGAAGTAATATATCTTTAACATAACATTCTCATTATACAACAAAAATCAAAACACGATGTTCGCAGAATCAAGTAAATCCCATTACTTTTGATTTACATTTTCCTTACTCAAACTTTATACGAAGATAAATTGGCACACACCGGAACGCGGGGACAAAAACATAAATCCTTCAATCAGATCGAATGACATAAAATATAATGTTAGCGACACAAGCCGCGGCTTGAGTTTTATAAGCCGAAACACGCTAAATATAATTTGCTGTACGCATTATGCGTATTACTATGTAATCCAAAGCCTTCCTTTAAAGGCCGTGGCGCAAATAGGAGGTGATTGTGAAACGAGAGGTCGCGGCTTGGTTTTTACTGAGACGAATGTTGGATCGCAAACATTATTTTAAAAGATAAAGATTTCCTCTGATACGTTTAATTTTTTTTTTATAAGGGCGTGTCTTAGAGACCCTACTTCACCTAATGCTAGGTAGAGTGTCAACAATAATGCCCCCCTGTTGGAATCGAATGAAATTATTCCTGGTAAACTTTAATCATGTTTTAATATACTATTATAGGTATTGATAATCCATAAAAACGACAAATACCAATGTTATATACCTAAAGAATCTAGGTTGCCTAAAAATATCAGGCTTTTAAAAAATAGTCTGATTTCTTGATCAGGTTTATCCAATTCAGCACGAGGGGAAGTCAGCCGTTAGGTTTACAATCAAAGCCCACTGAGCTATGATTTCTAAGCAAGACAAGCAATTTAACGGATCGCTGCGGATTCCCCGTCCTGATTGGACCCCGTATAAAGACCCTTTGATTGGTCCCCTATTGAGTTGTAACAATTTCTATTGGGTTTATGGAAGTTTATAGATGAGTGTTCGATGATCATTGATATCTCATTTGTGAGGATAAGGTTGGTCGGCTTGTTAATGTTTTCTATAATTTTCTGTTTTTTTTTATGGCCTACTGTTTTTTTTTAACAAATTTTTTTGGTTTTAGTTTTATTGACTGCCTCAGTGGCATAGTTGAATTACGGTATGACTGAAGTGCTGAGGTCCCGGGTTCGCTCCACGGGTTGGGCGGTGATATTGGGTTTTCTTACTCAGTATCAGATCACATTATGGGACGGAATTGGATTTGACGAAAAGTGAGTACGCTAGTTACGTCTCTGCTTACCCCTTCGGGAATAAAAGACTTGAGTGTGTGTGAGTATAGAGTTCTATTGTCCCTATAACTTACGTTTATATAAGTTGAGTTTCAATAAATTATGAAACAAATAACTATAATGCTTTATCAACCACGCCCCCGTATAACATAATATCTGACGTTGCCTTTAACTATCAGCAACAGTATCCTTTGTTACTGCCTCATAAATCAACCATATTCATCCGACTATCATACACTGACCTCTCCTTTCCGGAGGCCAAACTAGAAAGGCGTATCTTATATATATTAGACGTACAAACACATATATGTCTTAAGATAATATTAATAACTGTGAGTTATGTTAAAATATTTTTTGTTTAGAACACATTGAAAACTTTTTAGATCATTCAAATGAAAGAATGTTTTTATGTTAACCTGTTTTAAAAGTAATTTTTAGAACATATCACCAACTGCATTTAGAATGAAGATAATCCTCCTAATGTGAATACTCAAGATGATAAAGCCAATGCCATTTCTTATTTAAGCGTAAATTATGAATACAATTAAACAATACCAACGGGTACTTACGATCGACGTATATTTTTATTAAGGAGTCTTGGCTAATTCTTTTCTTATTTACGATAGCTTATCTGGTCTCTTGACAGGTGGAAAGTGAGGACAATTACCTTCACCGTCAAAGAATTTCCAATTATTTTCCAACAACTCAAAGAGTGAATTGCCTGAACTGAAATATTATTTTATACCTCGCAATTTGGAAAGATGTTCTCAGTGGAATTAATTTAGGAATGGTAGCGAATTTTTATAAATTGTTAGTTTTTATTTTGAACAGGTTTGTTTTAGCGATAAGACTGCCTTTTGTTATACTAGCTCTAATGTAATACGTATTCATGTTCGCCATTTTTTTACAAATACCTAGTAAAAATAAGGAATTTCTATTTAACCAACCCAAATGGCAAATTCCGTGTCATTGAGCATAGAAATTAACAAAAGAAACCAAAAGTTTCCAAACACTATTATTCTTATAAACTAGCACACAACTAGTCTCAGACTTTACTGCAATACTTAATTAAAATCGCCCGGGCACTCGAGATGCAACCTGACCTCATATTAGGCGGCGAGACCCTCGGGAGGACGGATTTATTGGCACAGATAATCAAATTGGAATTCCCATTTCCTACCTCAAAAATTAAATCACTGCTCGTGTCGAGGGGATACCCAGCGAATATGAAGCCCTCGTATTTTTGCTCCATAAATTAACGCCTATATCTCACAGGGATTGGCAGAGGTGTGACGAGTACATTTACAATTTGATAAAATATTTTATGACCCTATTGTCATATTGTACAGCTTTTTAGCATGTTTAGTAACGATCAAGTCATCTTAAAGCATCTATGAAGATATTTAGGCCTCTGATCACTTTGTATCATTAAATCCACAAATTACCACAAAAACTAAACCTATCTTCACATTTGATTGTCTCAACAAATTGATAACAGAGATATAAAGAAAGTAGTCCAAGATGGGGCGTCGATCGATCAAGATGTCAAAAGTCGGTCGACTGCGACAGAATAGCTCTAAGGAACTTAATGAACGGGCTGTGTTCCATCATCGCTTGGGATAGTTTTACTCTCCTTAATTACATTGTGGAGATGTATCACATCTTACGTCACGTTTGGCTTTTGAATTTCGTCTGCTTAAGTAAGTTCTTCAATGAAAAAGCGACTTTCTAACTCACGTACTAAGTCGTCATCATTTACTAATGATATTACACCTAATGCAGTAAAGAGTACTTTTGTTGATACAATAATGTCATACCTAATAAGTATTTAAGTTAATTTGCAGTTTTCTAACTAAAGCTACAATAAATTACTTTTGTAAATTAAGCTGATATAGGTTACGTGTCCAATTAACTAAAGAGGATTACGTATCACCCAAAATGTAGCTAAAAAGGTTTTAGCCACCTAATAAATGGATTATTCCACTTCAACTAACTAAAACGGTCCACAATGATTCCAGCCATGTCTAATCTCATTAATGCATAAAATAGCACATAACTTAGCCTGGATTACCAAGTTAATGCAATTACCCAGCTAATAGGCTTCATTTCGTTGAATTTACATTTTGGATTTACTGAATATGTCTGCAAAATTAATGAACCGTTAGTAATGACAACGAAATGGGTGCTTGGACCCTTCAATATTTAAAGTAGTTGAGAAATGAGAGATCAGTTGATATGTTACTTATTATAAATGCAAATGTTTGTAAAGATGTATGCGATGTTTGTTCAAAGTAAGCGTCCAAATTGCTATTTCCAAACTGGTTATTTTGATAAAATTTGGCAAACAGACGATGTGCGGTAGTAACATATACACTACTTTTTATTCCAGAAAACACCATCGTGATGCTTTTGTACTGGGATAGATTTTTAACATGTCCCGGCCAACCCAAAACTAACTTTGATAGGTATTTTAAAAGCCGATGATTTTAAAGTTAAGATCTAATTCAAAAATTAATCTGAGATTCAATGTAAATTTTATAATTAGCACCTGTCGGAGTTCGACGTGAGTATCAAAGCGTTCTACATGTATGACCATTTTAAGTTGATCTCCTATGAATTATTAAAGTTGGCGACTGATCGTAAAGCCGTGAAGCAGAACCACTCAATTGAAACGTATATCAAATAATAATAGACAATAATGGTAACATAATGATCAACACAACAAATAAAACAAAACATTCGAACCAATTCAACATTTCTACCCTCAAAACAACTGAATGTATTGGTCCCAAAGCAACACTCAACGGTATTAAACCTGATGATTTATATTTACTAGAACTGTTTCAATTCAGCCAGAGTCCGTACAGATGGCATTGTGCCAAATGCCACAACCGTGTCAGCTAAAAATGTAGGTTGTGCCAAAAATAACTCAAAATACTACCTCCTGGAACGCACGAAGTACTTGACTTGATTGTATGTGTATTGAATGGGTAAGAGTCTTATTAAATCATGCAAAATTGGGAGATTTAAGTGGCGTGTCAGAAACTTAAAGAATTATTTTGAAAGTTATCATGTGTGTATTTATGAGTGTGTTCATGAAATATTTCAAAGGTTTGGTATTTGACTACCTTACACTTCAATATACTTTATAAAGCATGTTTCAACTACCGGCCTGTCATCTCGGCCGGCCATCTTCAAGGATCGTGATGAGGACAAATTATATTAGAAAAACCCACATCAAATGTTGCCCAAATGTGTTAAACCTAGGACTACAGTCCATGTACAAGATACCAACAAAATTCTGATACAATCAAATAATGCAATATTGAAACCTAACGAACGCTAATAGAGGTATAATGCTAGTGGTATTTAATTAATTTCCGATGGTAATTTACATAATTAATTGCATCGAACGTGTGACATTGATCGACATTATCGCAAGGAATTTCGACGCGATGGCACTGATAACGAAGTTAGGCCATACGAAACTATATTAGTACAAACATATCGAGTGTTAGTTAGTTAGTTAAATAGATGACGGCGAAATTGTATTTACTGAAATAAATAAGTTATTAAGTCATGATTATGATGCTAATTCTACTCGTTAAAATACTAATAATAGAAAAATATATTTAAATTCATTCTAATTTCATTTCAAGGTTTTGAATGCCTAAACTAATAATCTTCCATAGTTTGTTAAAATATGATAACGAATAGTCAAATAGATATAAATCTGCAGTTACCGAACAGACAAATACTTTTAAGAACAGTACTCTCTGTTTAATACTAACTACCGTCGATTGGATGCTATTAATCCACCTACCCGCATCGGGTTAAGATAGTTGAAAGAAAATCTTCGCTAAAAGTTCATTCGTTCACTTTTCTTTATCTATTAGGTTAAAGTGCATTAGTTTTTGAACTTGGTTATTCAGTTAATGTACTTCTTCTCTAGAGAGTCTTTGTTCAGGCACTAAAAAATAGACTTCATTGACATCGAGTGTCCAGTCAAAGCTAAAAGTCTTTTCAGCAACAATTTCTCGTATTGTCCGCAAACGCGTCAATCGTCACTCAAAGTAAAGTTGCTTGCCCTAACCGATGACAAAATCAACTGCAGCCATGTTTGATGTTGTATTAAACTAGAAAATTTTAGCAAGAAATTTCTATATTGTCCACACTAGTTCTATTCTCATTTGTAAGTTAACATCTAACAATAACAACAGAAACATTTGACCATCAAAATTGTTAGTTTCCATGCTCCCAGAATCTAATTCAACCAAAGTTAAATACTAACTACTGGAGTCGGTCTAAAAGTTAAATGTAGTGGTCACATACAAACAGTCTCGGAGACTAATCATTGGGGCTTGTAAACTTCCATTTATGTAGCCACGTCGTTCGCGAAATATTAGTTTGCGCGACAGTTTGTTTTTAGAATGTAATATTTTATACACACATTCCTCTCATGCATTATAAAAATGTAAAGGGTTTCATCTACACCCAAAACCTTGTTACTAATAACGTATTTGTTCATTATCTTATCAATATTTTGTCCATTTCCCCCTATTGCATATAATTTTAAAATCAGAGACAAATTGGGAATAACAACTAATTCAAAATTTACCCTCAATATAATTGCAACAACAATAGCAGTCTTCTTTGACAGCTGGTACAGTGCTGATTTACATCTAAGGCGCAGTTTGTGTTTACTGACATAAGTTTCGCAAATGAAATATGCAAACAGTTTCAAGTGTGTGCGCTTTTCAAAGTTTTGAATCTTAAAACGCGGGCGTTCGTAGACGTCGTTCAACCATGTTCAGACTTGTGTACCCACATCATATGCAGTAGTTTAATAATATATGTATAAGTTACTAGTTATTTTATTCTCCAATCCCTTTTATTTATTAAGTTCTAGTTAAGTTTCACCATTACTCATATTAAGGTTAGTACAGAACATAAAATCTAAAAATTTATGTACAAGGCTTTTGAAGTTGCCACAGCATGCATTAGAATAATTCTGAGTACTAATTATTAATAAACAAAATAAAACACAACAATAACTTAGATTAACAAAGTAATTGATAATGCAATGATATTATTAATGACGACAAAAAAAACAAAACAAACGTTTATGTTTACCTAAAACAAGTCACGTAAATTGAATACGCTAATGAGAAAAAAACGATTGTCATATTCGTGTGTTTTGTTTCACCTGACCATCGTAAACGCTATCACGATTGTACGTAGGCGGCAAACCATTCCCTCTACATTTGCAATTTACATATTGTAAATGACTTTTTTCGTAAATTATGAACGTTGAAATGGGCTAGACGGGGATGTAAAAACGGTACTGTAAAATTATGCGACAATACGATAAGACGCTGGAATATGGAATTTGATGGTAATTTTGTTATAAATTATTGATAACCCGTGGGAATTAGACACGCTGAGACTCATAATTTTATAAAAAATGCCAGAGACATGACTTAAAAAAGAAATAATATAGTTTCTAGACGTTAATAAGTTTTTATCCTAGTTCATTTTCTGATAAATGCCCTTGTCAGCCAATTGAGCCGATTAGCTAAGAATTTACTTTTACTACTTTTTTGCAATGTATACCACCATTTAAGCAATCTATTTCCCCAGAGAATTTCGTACTAACATTCAGTAATTTAGAGCCAGCAAAGCGAAAAACTATTGAATGAGTGAATGGAATAAACGCTATATATTATTCGAACTGCCAAGACCAGTTGGTTCACTGGATCCAAACAAAAATGATCGAAAAACACGCCAAGCACACATGAATGCATAGCGATTTAAAAATTGGAGCTGAAGAATTCAACTTGTTCTTTTTAATTGACCTGCATTGGGCTATTTTAAACGTTTTAAGGCCAGTCATTGACGTATATTCTTCGCCAGGTAAAAATAAACACTGCATGCGGTCTAAAGGGAAACTGGACCAATTTTCTGCAATTCTTCGGTAACACGTAACTGGGTTAAGCTATTTTTACATTCTTTAAAGGTCAATGAATTAGTAGGGCTCCAGTTTGTAGCGCGAACACTGGTGACGTCATTGATTTTAAATGGGGACATCAACCCTGTTCAATGAATGATAAAATTAATTAGTAAGATACAAATAATGAAATGTATAATTATAAAAAGTTGATATTGTAACTTTGACTTTTCGTATGACCTAGGTAAACCTCAGCCCGCCCCATAACCACTAAGGCTGTAAAGTTCTCGAAACGTCGGAAGAAAATTATAAGACCGCGATAAAATCCGTAAAATAGATTTATTTAATGTCTAACATAAGACACCATTAAATAATAATGAGTTAAAAATGTATATAAAATTTCTTTCTAACAATGATCCGTGGTGTTCGATTTTATTACAAAGTGAGAAAAGTAGATACTGAGCTCACTAAGGTTAATGAAACAAATTCAAAGCCGCTTACTACGAACGTGTCAGTTTACGTAAATAGGGCTTAAGTCCGAGGCTCAGGCAGACATTCCAACTCAGTAATACAATGTGATCAGAATTAATACATTTTAGATGAGGGACGGTGCAACGAAAATTGGAGACAACAAAGCTTACGTCATGCAAATGTAGCTACAAATGTCGAGTTACAAGAATTGAGTTTTAGATCTGAGTCGATATGAGTTTCTTCAGTTACTTCGGAATCGACATTCAATATAAATGGCGGCTGACATTAAATAACCATATTCAATTAAGAGTAATAAGAATCAAATCTTTTAAATCATACAAATAGATACTAATTAAGCCATGTTAGTGTGATATAGTCCTAACAAACGACATTATCGAAGTTGAAATATATAATTAGATTTTACCTCAAGTCTATAAATACATCAAGCCCATTGAACAAGACCCAAAACTTACGATAACATTTGAAGCAAATACAAAGGTGGGAGATGGGTGAAGGTCCATAGAATAAACCAAGGTAATCGAAACAAACCGAACAGTTTCATATGAAGCTGGAAACTGGGACGCAGGTTTCATTATGAGTTGACAGGAGCTACACACTTGTTCTACCACCACAATAGCTAATAGCTGCTGATTGAAATTACGCTTTAACTAAATTGAATAAGGCTGCTATTCGATCTAATTCAATGCGCATGAATGAGAAATTAGATGAAACAGTAGTGGATTACGATTTGTTTTTAAATGTTGGATTTATTGTTTTATATTATTTTAAATAATATTTTAGAGTGAAATAAAATTAGATAAAAAAAGTGGATTAAGTTTTGTTTTTAAATGTTGGATTTATTGTTTATGTGACTTATTTTTTGCGGCTAACTTGTAATGTCTTTTGAATCTTTTCATTATATTTTATCGAATATATTTTTTATAACCTCTACAGGTAATTAATGAGCATATGAAGATTCTATAAGCTATTTCTTAAATTGTATTTCATCTAGTTTTACCTTTTCACGCCCTAGTAAACTTTGCGTTCAAATTTTGAATTCCGAATGCTAACTTGATTGAAATAAATTTAATTTTAATATTTAGTTAAAGGGTATCTATCTAGGACACGAAAGAGGCATCGATCGTCGAACATAATTTATGCATTGAAGTGGCAGATTCGGTACTCGACGTTGCTTATAATTAAGCGATATTATGGAAATGGGATATCATTGTGAAGACAGCTACCCTTGTTTATAGATCAGGCGGGAATTTGTAGAAACACTTCATGTTTGTAGACTACGTACTGAAGATAGTTGATGAAAAATTGTAAATTATTATTTCAAATTAGTTTCAACTATCGGATTTACAATCTAATTTGAAAAGATTTTTTTTTGGATTGTAAAATGTGAACCATATATACTGTGTGCTATGGGTGCCGCCAATATTATTTTTAGGGAGGTGCATCTGCATAAGTAGATACTACATAATATCATTTTTTACATAAAAATGGCGCGGGTTTTTGCATATGCAAAATCATAATAAAACCTCTGTGGTCGATAGTTCTCATAGTTAGTTATATTTATTGTGACTTGTTCCAGACAGGAGGGTGCACGTGCACCCCCTTGCACCACCCCGCTCCCTCCCGGCGCCCATGGCGCGAACTGAGTAAGAACTTCTCCTTGTGGTGTTATTCACTTTCAAGCCCGGATTACAGAATAATGGCAGGATTTAAGGCGGAATTATACACGATGTACAAGATTAGAGCATTGTTTATGGCCGCGTACACGACCTTAAAAATAAGGGCGTATTCCTACCTGAACACTATGCTCGTTTGCCCCTTACTAAAAAAAGCACTAAACACCAGCGCTCTAATGTGGGTATGCCGAACCACTTAATACGTAATAACATGGTGACTGCAAGATCATAGTCCATTCAAACTAATGGACTATATCTATACTATAAACCACTGTTCAAACCTGAAACCCGCAATATATTCCAGGTGACAGGTCGATATATTCTCCTAACGAGCTGGTAATTATCCAGCTTGGAACAAGAGGTCGGTAGCACTTAGGTATATGTTTATGCATTCTAATTTAGTGTCTCAGTTCTACCAATGTCTTGTAACCTATACTAAGATTTAAAGCGAACATTGACGTATATTCTATTGACACGAACATCCATATTTATTTGTTCAAAATAAACTATAATGGCAACCAAAACGTCACTGTTATAACCTATTTATTCACTTGAACAACAAATAATTTAATTGATTTACTATTATTTTTTATTCAAATCCATGTTTACACTTTTTTATATTCTTATATATAATTCTTAGTTTTTATATCACTCCATACACAACCACAAGCATCAATATTAACACCATACTAAAATCTGTTTGAATGGATGACAGTTCAATTCAGTTAAACACAATGAATGTTCGGAACGCCAAATCTAGTACGTAGTACATATTATATTTCGATGAAAACGACAGAGTTTGTTTGTTTGAACACGCTTATCTCTTTTAACTATATTTTGTTTACTATATTACTCCTGTGTGTTATAGGTTATTTATGCCGTGAAAATATTTATCCCGGAAAAACTATTACTATAATTAACGTAAGTGTTTCGCGTTCCGGGATCAGCCTGTGTATATCCGATGCCAACAGACTGGCATAATTGTGTCGAATGCCGAGACGTATTCTTCTTCTGTCAGGCGTCTATTGAACCCTACTTACCATCAAGTACAGTGACGTCACTTTGTCGTACATTTATAAAAAAATAAATATATTCTTCAAAAATGTAAGCATTTAAACTGTTGTTTAGTATATGCTCCGCTTCTAGTAAAACGGAAATTTGAAAATACTAAATAATGAGTAATGCCGAGTGAAGATTAAATTGCTACCTCTTTTAATGAATCTATAAAGAATACATATAATCTTTGTTACTACAGTAGAGATTCACATTTTTTTTTATTATTTGACACTTTATAAATTATCAATGAAAAGTAAACTTAATCTACCTTTATATCTTTCAAGGTTTTATATTATATTTCAAAGGTATTTTCCTCAAACAATTATGAACTAAATTTGTATAGCACGATCTCCCAATTTCTAAACTAGAAAACTTTAAACCTTAACATCCAAAATTACAAGTTATTTGTTAACAACGTTTGAGTACAAAATCAACATCGTCCCGATCTCAAGAAGGTCCAACAATATGATCTTGAACTAGACTATTTTTAATTCCAGGGTTGTCAGACGACTACCCCGGGGCCGTTCCGTATGCGCCGAAGAAGGCCACCGTGGGTTTTGGTTGGTATGCCGGTGTAAGGTACACAGGGGTTAGGAACTCGGTCCAATGCTCGCTCGGATGATGTTATACTCCCGAGTGTTGACATTGGTCCGTAAGACCGGTGAAACCAACATAACCATTCCACTGACCTTCCAGCTGGTGGTAGGGATAACGCGTGTTTTTCCCGCGTAAAAAAAGGGTTTGTCAGACGAGTGACCTATTATACTCTTTGTCCTTTAATCTAATAGGATAGCTTACTACGTAGAAATTCCGAATCATTATGCTATTCTTCATTAGGATGCGAATTCCGTGAAGGCATTTATTTCTACGGGCCAGTCAAATAACTTCACTATACCTAATGGTAAGTGAATGGTGGTCCATATAGACTGGTGACGACTAAAAATGTTTATGCCTTTACGCTTCGCCAGTCGACTTATGCCGTCCTGCTTGTAATAGGCTAGCGTGGAGAAATACTAAACCCTTTAAGTAGTAGAGGATCCTGGATCTGGAATAGTATAATACAGAGGTATGATAATTAGTATTACAAACTACTAACTTGTTGAGTATGTTGATGTTTTTTTTATCGATAGCATGTTGAAGTGTCTCT
This sequence comes from Manduca sexta, assembly GCF_014839805.1. Taxonomy (NCBI): domain Eukaryota; kingdom Metazoa; phylum Arthropoda; class Insecta; order Lepidoptera; family Sphingidae; genus Manduca; species Manduca sexta. The sequence goes on along the minus strand of NC_051121.1, from coordinate 5,864,809 downwards.
ACTGCTGTGATGTTAAATGATGCCGAAAAGAAATGACGTTCAACAATAGATAAATACATCCCTGAACAGTTGATTCAGTTGTGCCGGTCTAGTTAATTGCTTCTTCACGCATCGCTAAATGAAGACCGAATTGTTGGTGGCAAACCATTCCACAGCTTAATGGTGCGGCAAAAGTACAAGTAATCGAACCTTTTGGGACGAAAGAGACCAAATGTAAGTACTTAATTACAGCTGCCAACGTCGGAATTTTATCTTATCTTACTTCTTACTCATATTATTATAAATGCTTGTGAAAATGTTTGGATGTTTGTTAGAAGTAAACGCAGAAAAAAGTGAACGGATTTAGATGACTTGGCACACGGACAAACAATATTTTAGATTAACACATAGGCTAATTTTTATCTCTGTAATTTGCTCTCATGGGAAATAATAGGTTTTTTATCTAATTTTTAAATAAATGGCGCTGACGTCGTATAGGTGACGCCACAAAAAGCTACAGTGTAGGAACATTTAAAAAGGGGCCAAAACGCGAGCATCGCCTTGTAATTTCAGAATGTGAAGTCCAATGAAGATCAGATTTCGTTGTAGCATTAAAGCAGAGAATATGATGTATTCTAATAGACATAAAATTTTGTTGTTATCTCGGAAATTAACAAAAAAAACACAAGCAACCAGGCACCTAATTTTAGCTATATGTGTTCAATCGCATGAAGGTATAGGAAGCGAGCCTATCAACGAATCGGGCACAAAGTACACTGATTCAGAATTCAATATGTTTTGAATCCTACGTCGGTTTTTGAGAATATAGGTATATATTTTTATTCGTATGTAAGAGTCAAACCAGTGGTCCAAAAATCAATTACATAGCCTAAACAACCGTGTCTAATGCCTATACCCTACCTTATCTGGCAATTTACTCAGTATACAAAATTATAAACGATATTTACCGCTGTAGTTGGTGTTGTAAAACTTTAAGTATGGTTACGCAAACTCCACGACAAACTTTTGCATGGCGCTCGAGTATTTTACAGTTAGTATGAATAAATACTTTTTTCAGGCCAATATTTTGTTTAACATTGGCTGCAATGTACTGCGGATTATAGTAATCATTGATAATCTCAGGATGAGGATAGCGGGTTATATGTATTGTACATATATATTGATTCTTTTTTGATTAACAAAGGTGTACAATATTTATAACAATTGTTCGTGTTTATCTTTTAACAATAGGGTAGTTGACACCTTTTTTTAAAACATTTATCAAAAAAGTATTTCATCAATAATCTACGGGTAAAAGAATTTTCAAAATCCTCGCAATATTAAATAAGTTATATAGCTTTGATATTTGATGGAAAGAGAAGTTGTCAAATTACAGCAATATTGAAATGTGACGTCACCCACTGCCACCGGCCATAACGTTGCGTGAGTGAGAAAAGGACAGCGCGATATCCCCACCTAGTCCCCACATTTACTCACACCTACATTTCAAATATGAATAACTGCTTTATTTTTCAACCAATTTTTTTACTGATTTTACAGAAGAATTGCTTTTTCATATTATTAACTGTTACATATAAAATAATGAACTAAATCAAACATAGGAAACTACCCTATTATGGTGAGAGGGTGGGAGAGGGAGGTGGGAAATTCCGCTACATAGTACAACACAGTTACTGTGACATGAGACAAATCTGGTACATAAAACTTTAAACTACACCAGCAAAAGGTGGTAGTAAGCTATGTACTGGTATTGTATTCCAAGAGGAGCGCTGGTTAGGTTCACCATCCACCACCCAAACAACACCCAGGGGTGGTGATGGTTCTGCTTGTACGCAATCTCTTACCAACACGTGGTCGTCTTGCTGTTGTCACTTCTTATTTTTAAATAATATTAACTCTAATCCACCCAATAATATACTAACTATAACATTCAGAAATGATAAATTACACACCATTTTGCATTAACAAATTAACCTATTTACAAACTTGAGTGTCTGAAGTCCCGAAACTAAGCGAAAGCTGTCCGCTCAACCTTTTGAATTCCTTTTACGAATTCATTTATTCTGGAGTTTGTCCTATAATTTTGTTACTAGAGCTTTCAATTATTGCTTTTTATAATGTATAACTTAATAATTTAATATAGTTTTCAGGATTAATAATAATTCAGTATTACATTGACTGCCTCGGTGGCGTAGTTGTATTACGACTGCAGTGCTGAGGTCTCGGGTTCGATCCTCAGTTCGGGCAAAGTGATATTGAATGTTCTACTTAGTATTAGCCCGGGGTCTGGAATTTCCCGATACGGCGATACGCCCGTCCCCATCACATCATGGGACGGAATAATACCGATGGAAAGTGGGTGCACCAGTTACGCCTCTGCCTACCCCTTCGGGGATAAAAGGCGTGAGTATGTGTGTACCATTATGATACTGTCCCACTGCTGAGCAACTAACTTCCTCTATTACTAAGAGGGTTTTAACCTTCTACCGCACTGGCCTAATGTTTGCAGATTTCACATGTCCTTTAAGTCTTAGTCCATCACGCTGGCTTAATGCCAGTCGGCAGACACTACATACCTTCTAAATTCTAATGCAAAATTCTTAGTTATGTATGCTATTACGTAATAATTAGTAACATATTGTGACTACGCAAAAAATACCTAAAATGTAATCGAGAAAGAATTTTAATATTTCACACACGTTCTTCGAGCAGAAGGTAATAATGTCGTGAACTCTCACGAAAATAATAAATTAAGTGAAAAATGAAATAGGATACATTGTAATATTATAATGGAAAGTGTAATATCAGAATTTACTATTAATTTTACGTATTATTAATTTTATATCGTTGTTAGAACGATAGAAAATAGATTTTTTTATACAACACGGTAAGGTGAGCCCTGCACCTTATGGTAATTGGAGTGGTGTTCAATAGAATGTCGACTGACGAGAGATGTTTACAGTCAACACAATTATACCGGCCTTTTGGATTCGAATATACACAGGCTGATCCCGATGCGCGACACACTTACGTGAGCCATTATGGCGGGTTTCAACACCTTGTGCACCGTGGTCGCTATCTGGACAGATGTAAAATATATCCCACTACCAGCAAATTATTAACTTTTGTTCTCCGCGAAAAAAAAATATGTTAGATCTGTGTATGTTTAGGGATGATACCAAGGAATTAATCGCGTATTTACCTCATCTGCCTCTTGTACCAATCAAAGTCCCGCTTTATTTTCCCGGGATAGAAAGTAGCCTTTAATCATCCCAGGGTCTTAAACTATCTCCATTCCAAATTTCTAAATATCTTTTCTGTAGATTTGAGAAAATCTATCACATACAGACAGACAGCTTTTAGGGACTTTATTTTATAATATGTGTAGATAAAAAATGGTAGGTACTAAGAACCCATAGTCAGATCAAATGTTTTTTTTTTGTAAAGAAAATCTTTCACTCGAGGTCTACGCGATTCGTGGCTGCATATTCGTTGATACGTGGTCTTAAGAGAAGCTTAAGCCTTAAACATTTCCCTTTAAATTCGCCGCTGCGATCTTAAGCACAGTCAGCTCCAATAAATGAAATAACTCAGTATTTCAATAGATGTAAACTCGTATTTTTATTCTTCACCTTGCTTGCTTTAGTGAAGAAAAAAGTGATAACGACACATAATTGTATAGGCGATTTGAATTTCGAATTTCTACGGCTATTTTCGGTTGACTATACACACAAGCGAAGGCTTAAGAAGCTTCTTTCGCCTTTACGAGTGCAGCGCAAGAATTCCAATGGGAAATCCTTTATCTCCTGCCTTTTGCTCAGTTCCCCGGACAGCATTCCGAAATACAGGTATCTCGGTATTCATTCATTTTGGTTAAAGTGGAATTAAAAAAAAAATCACTTACCAAAATTAGCAAAATGTAAAATTTTAATAAATAAAAAATATATATTTACTTTTTATTTCAATTTATATTGTAGCTGACTTTATTTCCATGGGATCAACTGGTACCTTAATATCTAAACTAGGTCATACAAATTAATAACTGGTAAACTAAAGAACCTTACATATTTTACCAAAATGATCGATTATGCTGCTCATTAAATTATTTAATTATTATTAAATTACATTTCAAATGAATCAGTTACAATTAAACATCCAATGCACAGACGAAAACATTCCCCGTTCCATTCAAACCAGGTCAACTCAAAGTATCAGAAGAAACCAATAAGTGTAATAGGGCCAACATTATGACAAAACAAATACTTTAATATTGCCCCACAAAGTAAACTACCGCTATATTAGGCAATAAACCGCAGTGGGTCAGTACGGGAAGATTAAAAACTTTATAGACTCAGGGAATCAATGTCTGCTCATAATGCTTGAGATAACGGGTAATAAAACATTTAATGTACTGCGCCAGACCTGTGTTTATAAGCCAAACTTAGTTTCGGGATGAAAGTATGCTTCTAAGAACTTTGTGTATCAACAAAGCCACAACTTCGTGGAATTGTAAACAACTTTCATACAGAATATGTTTATTCTAAATTTGAAATTAGAATTTTTAACAATAAATAAAGTACTTAAGCGGCACTAGCCTAGTTGGTCGTGGAACGGACTGCGAAGACGAATGTCCGCAGGTTCAAAACCCAAGGGCACACACCTCTGACTTTTCTAAAATCATGTGTGTATTCTTTGTGAATTTATCGTTCGCTTTAACGGTGAAGGAAAACATCGTGAGGAAACGTGCACATCTGAGAAGTTCTCTATAGGAATTTCGAAGGTGTGTGAAGTTTACCAATCCGCACTAGGCCAGCGTGGTGGACTAAGACCTAATCCCTTTCAGTAGTAGAGGAGGCCCGTGCTCAGCAGTGGGCAAGTATATAATACGGGGCTGATATCATTATTATTAAAGTACTTAATAAACGCGAGATCATGGTGTATGCGTAAAAAAGGTTACTATGCAATATAAACGATATGGAAAAATTATATTAACTGAATTTATTTTTCTCACAAACTGTAATATTATAAATGTTCAATGTTAAATACTATAGTGAGGATTTAACTCAGACATGTTATATAATATTTTTGATACATCTATATATATAAATAAAAGTATGAATGCACTCCCTATAAATTTCGAAAAGACTAAAGCGATTATAATAAAAGTTTGGTAGCAATTGGACGCCTAATAGTCATAATTAAATAGTAATAATTATTAGTTCTGGCCGTGTAAAGCTACGGCGGGTCGCTAATAATCTATATTAATATTATAAATAAGAGAAGGTTTTTTGTTTGTATGTGGAAACTAAAATTGTAGGGGGGAATGTTGAATAAAGATAAATTTAAAGGTTTATATAATATCTTTATAAACATATTTAATATATTATATTGTGTATTTAAAGGTGTCTTTGTAAACGTTTTTTGTTTCTTTTCATATCCGCCGTGTGGCGTTGTTGTCTTTCGTGTGTCAAAATATGTATTAAACAGTTCGTTTGGCGTACGAATTAATAAATGTAAATAAAATAAATCTTACTCAATTTTATTCAAATTTAGTCATAACCCAACAGGGAATTATTTATCCGGGTTAAACTTTATCACACGGGCAGAATCGCGGGCAAATACTTTTTCTATATAAAGTTAAAAACTACGATGTAGCAGCATCAAAATATACTAAACCTCTTATATCGATAAAGTCTTTATATGTCAATAAACAGTTACTTAACGATGCATTTAAAACACAATCACGGTTTTAAGATCCGTTATGTTTACATCTCTGGAGGCCTTAAGGATTCTTAGTACCTATATTTCGGGAAAGCTTTTATGAATGCCCTTTTTGTAATAACAACCGCACCGCTTTTAACAATGATCGTAATAAAACGATATATGAAGGACTAGGTGTTGCTCACAGCTTCGTCCGCGTGAAAAATCTTTCTCGCTAAAAAGTCCTTAAAACTGCACCATGCTAGCACCATCTATTGATCAAATTAGATAAAAAAAAAACATAATTTCCTATGGAAGCAAATTTTTTAAAAAATGTCTGTGCCAAATTTCATACTCATCCGTTCAGTTGTTTCTAGGTTTATTTCTAACCAACAACCAAATATTTGCACAAAATATCGCATTTCTAATTAGTAAAAACTAACATGTATGCTATATTTCTAATTAGTAAAAAAAGGCGGCGATAGCTTAGTTGGTTGTGGAACGGACTGCCGAGACGAATGTCTGCAGGTTCAAACCCCAAGGTCACACACCTCTGACTCTTCTAAAAAAACGATGTGTGTATTCTTTGTGAATTATCGCTTGCTTTAACGGTGAAGGAAAACATCGTGAGGAAACCTGCATACCTGGAAATTCTCTATAGGAATTTTCGAGGGTGTGTGAAGTTTACCAATCCGCACTAGGCCAGCGTAGTGGACTATGGCCTAATCCCTCTTAGTAGTTAGAGGAGGCCCGTGCCCAACAGTGGGACAGTATATAATACAGAGCTAATATTATTTATTATATTATTATAAGATGTATGCTACCCACGACTTTGCCTGTATGAAAGACCTTTCCGGAATTATAGTTGTACAGTATGGTTTTCCGAAATAAAAACAACCAAGGCATTTTTTTTAAATGAACACGGCATATTTTCCTCACTACATCTGAGTAACTGCAAGTGGATTAGGCTCCAATAGAATGTCGATTGACGAGAGGTGATAACCCCTCGGCAGTCAACAAAATTATGCCGGCCTGTTGGAACCGGATATACACAGGCTGCTCCCAGAACGCGGGCCTCTATGGCGGTTTTAACACCTTGTGTACACCTTGTGGTCACTATCCGGGCAGATATAAATTATATCCTACCGCCAGCAAAAAGTTTTAAAGGGAAATCATAGTACTGAGTATACTTAGTTTTTTAGTGTAATTTGATGAAACAGAAACGCTTCGGAATATAATTGCTTTTAGATTTAATATTTGCTAGACTTAATTAAGTGCTAAGTTTGTCAAGGTACTTAGGTGTTCAGTAAATTAATGAATATTTATTCTTGCTTACATTAGTAATTCTGTTACTGGGGAAATAATTAAATATTATGTTGTGTTTTTATAAATATTCCATTTTTTATCGACATATTTCAAAAGGATTTTTAACAGTCATGAAATCTGCTCTAAAACATTATAGTTTCTAAAGTCTTTAATTACCAAAGAAAAATACAAATTACAAATAATTATACAAAAATCTATATAATTTCATAATATAGTTCTATAAAACATTATAGTCTCGAAAGTAATTTAATTACCAAAGAAAAATACAAATTACAAATAATTATAAAAATACTCTATAAAATATCATAACATAGTCCAGAAGAGTAATTAAAATAATTATATCAATTTGTCTCATACGAAACCCTTATTCAAAGCGTTGTTGGCTTGAAATTCAAGATGGCCCTTATTATTTATTATTATCTAAACGAGTATAATTATATGAGGGTAATTAGCACTGTCTAATGTATGGTTTTCAAGCATAAAATGATGGGTTTAATGTGTAGGTTTATGTTTCATATTCAGGTCAGATTTCCTTGCGAGTTGCAGGCATGGTTAGCCTACAAGATAATATGTTAATAATTGACAATTATTTTTTAAGCAAATAACTGTTATGATTAGTGTAAATGGTTTCATAATTCTTCTAATCAAATAATCAATAAATAAAAATAAAATAAAGAAAATGTTCGATAATCAATACCATTGAATCGATTTTGATGCTATCAAAATATCAATGAATTAACTTTGACCCCACGATGCTATATTCAAATTACTTTCTTTACTGAGAATAAATTAACGAATGCCTCGATGGCGTAGTTATATTTGTACATTGTACAAGTACGACTACCGAAGTGAACTCTTGGGTCGAGCCAAAATAACTGTGACTCGGTTTTTCCATTTTAAAATGACTCAGTCGCAGCCCGGAGTCACGAAGTTGGCGGTGTGATACCCCCGTATCTTAGAAAGAACGTAAAGCCGTTGTCCTGCGCCCGATCTCTCTCCGATTATGTCGGATTGCTGTCTCACTGAAGTAAAAGAGTGAAGGAGCAGAGAGTGCACCTGCGTACTGCACACACACTTGTGCATTGTAATATCTCTGGCGTACTTGGCTGTTCTCCGTTGAGATTAGAAATTAAAAAACATCCTAATTTCAATAGGGAAGATGGTTGGAAGCTTGCACAAGCCTGGGATCCAGTTCTACATTTAATTAAATCGAAACCCAAAAGACCGGCTGCCAGACTTCAAGACACTGTGCGCTCATTTTGCGTAGATCGGACCACCAACAGCTAAAATTTTAAAAAAGTTGTTTAATTGTAAAATGTAGGTAGATATTGTAACTTTGACTTTGCGGATGAACAACACCTCAATCCCCCCCGTGACCATGAAGGCTGCAAAGTCTTCGAAACGTCGGGAGAAAAATAAAAAACAAAAAACCGCGATAGAATCCGGAAAATTAGTTTCATTTCAAGGTTCCGTTTCCTTCCCCTACGCTTCCTTTCCCTAGATATCTCCTCCCTACTTTCCTCTATAGTCCTGCAGTCATTAAGCCGGAGGGTTCCAGTATGCCATACGCAGTTTTCTCTCGGGGTTAACTGCGGGGCCCAATAATAAAAAAAAACAAAACAAATAAACATACAGACAAAGCCAGACGATGCAACTAATAATACATTTTAAATAAGCATCATGAACTGAAAACGTGGTTAGAAATTAGAAAACATTTGGATTGGGTAGACCGGGGAAAGTATTCGACACACGGCACAACAGTCGAATACGTGATCTGCACTTATTACGAGGAGGTTGGGGCAAAATACATTTTCCTATTTCCAGAACTAAATCTAATTTCGTGACTTACCGTTTAGTAGCCTGTGTTCTTGTATAACCTAAATATTGTTTCGCCTCGTGCCTAATATAATGATTAAGTGTTCTTTACATGTTGTATAACTACAGCCGTATTTCAAGTAAATATATTTTGATCAGTTAATTTTATTCACAAATGAATATATGATTATAATAATAATAATAATATCAGCCCTGTATTATATACTTGCCCACTGCTGAGCATGGGCCTCCTCTACTACTGAGAGGGATTAGGCCTTAGTCCACCACGCTGGCCTAGTGCGGATTGGTAGACTTCACACACCTTCGAAATTTCTATAGAGAACTTCTCAGATGTGCAGGTTTCCTCACGATGTTTTCCTTCACCGTTAAAGCGAACGATAAATTCACAAAGAATACACACATAATTTTTTAGAAAAGTCAGAGGTGTGTGCCCTTGGGATTTGAACCTGCGGACATTCGTCTCGGCAGTCCGTTCCACACCCAACTAGGCTATCGCCGCCAATATATGATTAGTAGATTAAAATTTGTTTATAATTTATTTTTTCCAATATCCTAACTATTTTTATAGAGCTGCTAAATTTCGGTCACCTAAGATAGTAGAAGTTATCTTAATATATTATTATGAAAACAATTAATCCCATATCGGATAAAATTAAAATTATACTTATAAGTTTGTTATGTTAGGTTTGAGTTGATAATTTTAATGAGTAGCTTTTACTATAAGCATTCGCCCGCGGGAAAGATTTTTTCCGAGATAAAACTTAGCCTATATCCTTTCCAGGGACTCAAACTATTTCTATAAATTTCATCGATCCCTCTTCAGTACTTTTTTACACGGACGAATACGGCAGAGGACTTTGTTTATAATATGTAAGTATAAAATTCAATACTCAAACTACAGTAATTGGCAACGCGATAACTACATTAAAATATAACTTTAGTTGTTACAGTAAACCAACCTTTAATAATTAAACCGCCATCTCCTTGATAAATTGTGTCTAGTATTACACTAGAATCTTAAGACATGACTGATGATCCCCATTCTCCTTTATTCCGACGATTTTGCATTTTCGTAATAAACGCAGTGTCACCCCTTCGTGCCGCAAGGAAATTCCGGGGACGCGTTTCGGCGCGCGTTGCCTTAGATTAAACAGGGTTGCCACGCGTTTAATATTAAAATCGTACCGCCATTTGTTTAAGGAAAGATTTGGTTTCTTCCTTGTTTGCGATGTTTTTTCTTTAATGCCCTTTGTTTTGTTTCAAAGGATTCTTTTGTTTACGCTTTTGTGCGATGGAGAAATCCGATATGCACTTTTGTGGTGTAAAATCGGGATAACGGGTTTCTTTTAATCAATATTGCTAAAATCATTTATTTTAATGAATAAAGGTTCATGGATAAAAAAAATGAGATTTCGTCTTATCTAAAAGTAAATCGTTGTATTCTAAACATTAGAAATAAATAATCTGTTTGTCGAGAACTACAAGCTTAAATATGGATTTTTTAAACATTGTTCGAGCAGTAAGGATATCTTAAATAAAACATTTTAATAGCTGCTTTTGAATTAATGTATTCCGTAAAGTGTTATAACTGCTTAACTTTTTACAAGTCGTGTCGCCTTGCCAGCCAGTTATTATAGTAATAAAAAAGTGCATAATCACAGATAAAACAAAATATATTTAATTATTATAACAATAATGAAACTATGGTCCTCGAGTAGTCCACAGCACCGATATATGAGACTATGTTGTGTAACAGACATGAAACAAGCTACAAACAGACATCTGGTTACAACGATTGGATTTATATTTTAGATATATCTAGAAAATATTAAAATTAAATCGGGTTCGAAGTGGCGATAGCCTAGTTGGGAGAGGAACGTACCGTCGAGAAAAATGTTCGCAGTTCAAAACACCAAAGGCACACACCTCTGAATTTTCTAAAATTAGGTGTGAATTCTTTGTGAATTATAGTTTGCTTTAACGGTGAAGACTGACATCGTGAGGAAACCTGCATACCTGAGAAATTCTCTATAGGAATTTTGTAGGGTGTGTGAAGTCTACCAATCCGCACTAGGCCAGCGTGGTGGACTAAGGCCTAATCCCTCTCAGTAGTAGAGAAAGCCCGTGCCAAGCAGTGGAACAGTATATAATATAGAGCTGATATTATTTAAAAATCGCGATCAAAGATTACCTGATACATAAATATTCTAAATGCTTGTAAGATACTGTACTTCTTACGGGTGTCAATTATCGCTCTATATAATTAATGTTGCTATATAAACAATTGGTTCAGTATGTATACTACACCAAAAAACAGCATTGTAATCAATAACAGACCTAATACTGCTAAAAATAAAGTACTTTCTGATAAATTGTAGCCAGAACTTATTTTTATTGCGAACGATAAAGTGTAACAAATGTCGGATATTATAATGTCCATAATATTTTCCGAAATAAAACGGGCAAAGGACAGCCAATTGAAAACATACCCTTTTTTGCATATTTTGGTTTATGTACGGAAACTGTAGGCATTAAGTTAAGATTATTTTTTTTTGCGCTGAGAACATTATACTGTTATGCCACATTTCAAACATAATTTTAAATTTTAATGAAATGATTAATTTCCAAAGTCATTCTATGAGTTTATGAACAGTTTGCTATAATTTGAGACATATATCTATTTCGAAGTCGTGTTAAGTCTGCCAAACCGCAGACTAGTTTAATTAGTCAATATCTATACATAATATTATAAGACAAAGTCCCCTTTTCTGTATATATGTTATCGATTTTCTCAAAATCTATTGAACGTATTTTTATGAAATTTGGTATAGAGATAGTATAAGACACTGCAAAGCTTATAGGCTATACTTTGTATGCCGAGAAAAATTTTGCGGGACTTTTATCCCGGAACACTCTTTCATGCGGACGAAGCCGCGAGCAAAAGCTAGTTTATAATATAATCCAAAAATTTATTAATGTTGACTACTTTGTGAAACACATCTTTACCAAATTAAACTAACAATTCAACTAGAATTATTGAGTAAAACGCTACGGCTGTTACAGTAGGTAAGTGCGGCTTACGCTAGGTGCTTACGTGGAGAATTATGCGAACGCTTAAAGCAGTTCGGTCTAACACAGCGGTCAATAGAAGCACATTAAAAAGAAAGGAGTGTTCTCTGAAGGGTCATACAATCGGATACTTCTAACCTGTACCCAATAAATTCTTCTCTAAATGGTTCGTACATTTATTGTAGCCTATTTATTGGGTGCTGATTTCCCGTACACAGCGAAGGTATTTTTAATTCAGTCCGTACCTTTTGGATGAAACTTAGTGTGAGCTTTTGATATTCATTCATATCTACTTGGGTATTCACTCTGAGGAATTTATTTTGGTTTGGAGAATTTCGATGCGTGCTTTTTATTAAATGTGAAAAATGTTAATATTTTACTTATAAAATATTATATAGGTTAATTTTGCTTGTGTATAACCCAAAATTTATACTATTGTAATAACGACTGAAAATATTTTATAGCTAAGGACAAATAATAATAATATCAGTCATGTGTTATATGCTGTTCCACTGCTGGGCCTCCTCTGCTACTGAGAGGGATTACACCTTAGTCCGCTATGCTGGCGTAGTGCGAATTGATACATTTCACACACCCCCAAAATTCCTATAAAGAATGATGTTTTCCTTCACCGTTAAAACAAACGATAACTAATAAGATAAGTCATTAAAAATACGGCATTGAATTCGTTCTAAAGATACTTAGATTCTAAATAAATTATCCATAAAGGGAAGCCGGCAGCAATCGGGTTATATGGACCTATCGCCACTGATCAGTATGATTTATGGCCTACTGCTCTATTTCTATCCTCTACTCCCCATGGAAGGTCACAATTATATAATACTATCTGAATATATCCTTCCTAAGACGGGTTCCATAAATTGTATTACGAAGTAATAAAAGAGATGTATAACTAAATATTATTGATGAAAATAATTTAAATTTTACCCTGAAAATAAAAAAAAATTGAACAATGCAATTGTTTCCGAAAACTGACAATTCACAATAAAATTGAAACTTTATAAAACAGTCGAGTGTCACGAGGCTCCACTTAAACAAGTTATTCAATATTTCGATATAAATTTAAATAAAAATGGTATAAAAGACCAAAGCGTTGACACAGACTGAAAGCGGGTTGTACGCTACGGTGGGTCTAAAAGGCCAAGCGTGATAACATTTTAGCACGCTTTGTGCAGTGAGCAACTCTGATGTCACGTAAATTTCGGGGTGTTTGCACACACATGTCTATCGGTATTTGATACGCCAAATTGTATTCTGTATGTGTCTCGGAGTTGCGATAAAAAATTTTTATTTTTTCGAAAACATCGATGCTGTATTTTTAAATCAGTTTTATTACAAAACTAGCTTTTGCCCGCGGCTCCACCCGCGTGATGTAGTTTTTTCGGGATAAAGTTATCCGTTATAAAAGTTATGCTTTATATTTTCCCGGGATAGAAAATAGCCTATGTTCTTCCCAAGGTCTCAAACTAATCCATACCAAATTTCTTCTAAAGCCGTTGGGTAGTTTTTAAGTTTACCGCATTCAGTCGGGCAGACGTATGTGGCTGGAGTCTGTGTTTTATAATATATTTATTTGATTTTTTTTTAAGAGGAACAATCCCGTCATTCATAATTGTTGCATAACTTTAACCGTTTACACAGCGTAAGTAACGGGAGCTCTCAAAATTAATAAATTTTCGCCTTGTTTGCAACATTTTTCATTACTGCTCCGCTCCTATTGGTCATACCGTGATGATATTTAGCCTTCCATATTTTTCATATATATCCTAGTAAAAATTTCTAGAAGATTCCCTACAATCATTGAACCGCATACCACACAAAAGTCTTAAAACAGAGTTTTTCTGTTAGAATGGGTGCTCGAATCATAAATCATGCCTCAGTTGTAATTTATCAAGCTTGGAAAGACTTCGAGATTCACACAATGGGAAGCTCTGAATAGTTCCTAGTTCCCACTCTAGTTGTTAGGTGAATATTTCATACTAAGGTGTGACGTGACAATATGCTTTATCCCTAAAGTAGTACAGATGCTCCTAGTTCTGAAATATTTTTCTTCAATTCATGCGTAAAAAGAACTAATAATATACGTATTAGGATTTGATCTATGTTTAGTTTGTGTGAAAGAAAGGAAAAGAAGACTTCTTTCTTGTAGTTCCCAGTCAAACCAGGATATTGCACCTAATATTGTCCCTACTGCACGTAATGGTAAGTGGAGTAAGTTCTAATAAAATGTCCACTGATGAGAGATGATTATCCCTCGACACAATTATGCCGGCCTTTTGGAACCGGTTATACACAGGCTAATCCCGGAACGCGACAATATTACGTGCGCCACTATGGCGGGTTTTAAGATGTTGTACGGTGTTCGCTATCCGGGCGGATATAAAATATATTCTACCACCAGCAAAGCACGCTAAGTCAAAGTCCTTTCAGCAGTTTCTGACTTTACTTCTTCCAAACATCAACACATCGTTAACGTCTGCGTTAATCAGTATACACAATTTTGAAATGAGAATGCCTGCAGAACATTCCATTAAAAAAGTAGTAATTACAGAGGCCGCGGACTAAAAAGTATATTTCCTGTTTCATCATGAACTTCCATAACCTCAAAGATCTAAAAACAACAAAGAAACTGGGCCAATGCGCCATCTTAGACAACCAACAAAAGAAAGAAAAACGCATTAGGCACGAAGTGTTTGAGGCAACCCTACGACCGCTCTACCACTCAACATAAAAGCAACATTTCAAAACGTGACCATAACGTCGCAGCCCTGAACACTTTGTTTGCAATGTCACGTAGGAACCAGTTTCCTGTTCAGACCAGGGTTCCCGCAACAGTTGTTTTGGATCAATTGAAACATAAAACATAAGTTGTGAAAACCCTAAATTTATTTTCCATAAGGAGACCGCACAAGACATATCAAACAATTGTAATTTCGAATACTAAACAATAATTAACTTGTTTACAGCAATTTTAAAATCTAAAATCGATAAGATTATAATTTTTTTAAATGATGTTTTTTACCAACACTTCAATGCATTTAAAATATGTTTAGTGGTTTATTAAGTTGAATTAATTTAATGCGTATTACTGCCGTATATCATTGAAAAATAAATAATGAAATAACATTTAATTAGACCATTTTGATAACTTGATTTAATACACAGCAGATCATTCAAAATGGCCGCTAACTTTAAACCTTTTATACTTAAATTGGAATTAAAAAACCAACAGAAATAAACGCAGCGAAGTAATAAAACGTCAAACGTCTCTCTAAAAAGGCAAGCAATAAAATAAAAGTATTAAAATAAAACCAACTGAACTAGTACTGAAGTCTTCGCAATGTCGTATAAAGTGCTATTAACAAGCGAAGACAATTTCTATTTACTGAAGAAATATTTAAAAGAAAGGTGAACTCGAGGTTTCTTTGAAATACCTAACAAATATAAATGCGAAAATTCGTGGAGATATTTTGATGTTTTCAGCCAGGCATAAATGGAAGGAAATTTTCCACACAGATGGCATTGAATTTTACATAGAGTTATTATTCTTGAATATTTCTCATTTTGGTAATATATGATAATTTACGTGTTTTGGAGATATTGTAAATATTACATTTCGATTTTTACTATATTTTTTTTACCGCTTTTGAATGACGAGACGAGCTTGCCGTTCGCCTGATAATAAGCGATACGATCGCCCATAAATACCATCAAACACAATTACAAAGTATTGTTTGGTATTCCACTGCGCTCGCCATCCTGAGATACGAGATGTCAAGTTTTACCATGCCCAGTAGTTACACTAGCTACAATGTCCTTCAAACCGTAACATAACAGTGACAACACACTACTGCTTGAGGGAAGAAATCAACGTTGGTACGTACCTATGCCGACTCTCACATAAGAGAGACCTACCACCAGTTAAGTATATGACGTCATCGAATCAACGAACTATAGCTAAAATCGAAATAATAATCTATTGATGGAAATAAACGCTAATAAAAAACGCCAGTTAAAAAAAGTGACAGTTGCCATCAATGTTAAACCGGAATAGACTTGGAAATATTGTCTCTCGCCTATTGCTATGTCCAGATACAAGCAATGTTGCAGTCAGGTGACCTAAATAGCATGCTATCAGGTCAACCGTATAAACACATTTCACAGACTAAACGAACTATAAAAAACCTAGCCAGGTGCACTTTATTTCAATCTTTCCCGATTCTTGAATTAAAAATGTATAAATTAATACATCCTACTAATATTATAAATGCGAAAGTTTGTGAGGATGGATGTATGTTTGTTCCTCTTTCACGAAAAAACTACTGAACAGATTTGGATGAAACTTTACAGTAATATCGGTTATACATCAGAATAACACATAGGCTAATTTATAATGATTTACTGTAATTTGGTCATAATATCAAGTAAGTCGGAAAAAAAATGATCCCGGAAAACTCCTTCACGCAGACGAACCCGCAAGCAGAAGCTAGTATATTTATATGTTTAATAATAATAAGTAATTCGACGCGAACTAAGCTGCAACTAAGAACTAGTTTTGCAGAAATTTCAAACTAAAGTAATAAACAATTGACGAACAATTTTACAAGAGCTTCTGCAACACTTTAACGAATCATTACGAGTTGCCTAATCTCGTTGGAATTTCCTGGTTAAAGCTCTGCAAGTGTCTCAGAGTTATGGTTTGGAAGCTACAGCGATTTAAAGCTTTAGCTTTGTCTATTAATCATATTAAAAACTAATTGGTTATTTAGTATAAATAATATGCGGTAAAACTTACATTATATTATGTAATAGTGAGAATATTATTTTTTGGTTTAAATTTTATTTCGAGAAATAATTTTATAAATACCTCTCTGGTTCTTATTTTTGTTATTTTAAATTGTATTTCTGTAAATAATATTAAAAATCTTTTTCAAATTCTCAAATATATTCTAAAATTCAAAATTAACTCAGTTGACGATATAAACTCATTTTTTAACTAAATATTCTACAAAACAAATGACGTAGACAAAAAAAAATTCAGAAACCAAAAACAACGTCGCGTACAAGTTGCTAACTTTAATACTTATTCAACTTTAAGTAAATATCGAACAAGCATCTCCGCATACACCTTTCTCGATAGAAGACTTGTAAAATGTAACTTTGGAAAGATAATAACTCATCTTTAGATTTTATGTAAAACTTTAAGTTAAAACGAACCTGAAAGCGTGTATTCCAAAAGTTGTAAGCTCCATTTTCATATTAATTAGCGAGCTAGGTTCTCAGTTTCTTAAAACAGTTTCTATTTTACACATGTTTGAAGAATTATCAGGGTACAGGCGCTTATTTAAGGATTGGTGACAAGGACCACTACACAGTAACATTTTTTTTATATATAGGGCAAACTGACCCCGCAGCACTTGATGGTAAATGGAGTGGAGTCCAATAGAATGTCGAGTTACGAGTGATGATTACCCCCTCGGCAGTCGACACAATTTTGCCGGCCTGTTGGAACCGTGTTAACCCTGGCTGATTCCGGAACGCTACTTACTTACATAATTTGGCGGGTTTTAAAACCTTGTGTACTTTGGTCGCTATCCGGGCTGATATATAATATATCCTAGCACCAGCAAAATACAAAATACAAGTCATACTTTGTATTTAAAAATACTATCTTCAAAACGGCTTTATATTTGGAAACAGTTGTTGTTCGCGGCTTCACACGTTTAAAAAGCCGTCCTGCTAAGAAAATTCCTAAACACTGTAGCGATTTATAGCGTCTGTATGACACCAACGCCATCTGTTTAAGAAATATATACAGAGCTGAATTATCTCCTTAAATCACTTTTCTGGAATCCATATTTCACCCATGTACCAGATTTCAACGTGGGCTAAGTCCAATCAGAAGCTAACAGATTTCAGTCTGTTTATTCATTAAAAGGTTACAATTGATTACAAAACACAATTTAAATTAAATAGCGATATCCCTGAGAAACTATACTGACCCTTCCCAAATTTAATTCTTGGCTCCGTGCCAGTTTAGACGTGGGTGAAATACAGAAACTAAATTCACTGTATTTGATTAGGCTTTAGTTTTCCAATGCGCTTGGATAAGGCACTGTTTATTATGTAAAGCATTAGGTAAAACCCACACTTTTTATATATTATTATCATGTCATTCACTGTATTTGATTAGGCTTTAGTTTTCCAATGCGCTTGGATAAGGCACTGTTTATTATGTAAAGCATTAGGTAAAACCCACACTTTTTATATATTATTATCATGTCAAGGGCTACGGCCCGTAGGGCGAGCACAATTTTGTCAATTTCTATCCCTCGGGAACAGTACTTACTTTTTCTGAATGCAATGTGCTCCATATCCTATTCTGTACCCCAAACGTAGGTATTGATTGATTGGTTTGATTCCTTTTTACGCGAATTTCGGCCACGATTCGATTGGTCGCCAATCTTAACGGAGATCAGCGAGGTACGCAGAAGATATCATAGTGCATAAATGTGTGCGCATTACACAGGCCCTTCACACTCATAGCTCGGTGAAACGAGAATCCGACATGACCTAAGAGAGATCGGGATCAGGCGGCTTTACGTGCTATCCGAAATACGGGGGTATACACTGTCAAATTTCTGACTCCGAGCTGCGACTGAATAATTTTTAAGATGGTACAACCCCGTCACAATTATTTTTGACCCGACCCAGGATTCGAACCTAGGACAATTACAATTAAGCTACCGAAGCAGGTGACGTCAACGTTATATACAAATTTTGTCATGATCGGTTAAGTAATTAAGGCATAAAAGAGTAAAAAAAAACGCATTTTTTATATTACGAAATTTGGCAAGCCTCCTGGCTCCCTCTTCCTTAAATCGAAGTATAGGCGGCCGTGAGCATTTATATTTTTAAGCTATAGGGTGGTGTGCCAAAAATACTTGTATACGCCTGTACTGAATCATAACCGATGGATGGAAGTGGCGGGGTGCTGAGAGAATAAAAAAGAGAAAGAAGAAAAAGAAAAGCAAGGCCTTAACTAATCAGTATAATATCTAAAACTTGAAAATAAAACGTAGTTTCGATTAATCTAAATTTTCTGTTTACCTGTCTGAAAAACTCAACTCAATTATAGTAGAAACTGCAACGACGCATTGATTAAAACGACGAAATTTCAAATGCGTGTGTGAAACAAAGTATCGTTTATAACGCCTATCGGATATAGCGTCCGGAAATGTGGTCCAATATCGTTATAACCAGTATTTATTGTACGGTATTTTTTTTTCCCGAAAACACGTAGAAATACGATGGTTTTTTTACTTAGCGATTTGAACCCAGCGCAGTTCGTATCATCTCTACGTAAATTAAGAATAAAATACTAGTTTTTACCGTGTTTTGCGACATGGAATAACTTCAAGAGCAAAAATGAAACCTAAATTTTAGAACATAGAACTTTAATTGATATGTTTAAAAGTATTCCACATTGTATAAAACACCTGGTTTGAGCAGCTAGTCCGTAAGCGCGAAATTCGGCGCGACTACACCATTTTATCCCCGCCATACACAAAGACAGAAATCCGCTGCCAAAACTGTGGTTGTATCTTTTGGGCTAGAACCTGTCTGATAAGTCACCAGCGAAGGTGGATATGATACCTCGCATCTTCAACGAACGCTATTTAATTATCTCTCGTAGATGTTAATTGCCAATGATGATAAAAATAAATAATATGTTATTATTTTGTCGATTATAATTTATATTCCTTGTTTTTAAAGCAGTCTACATAATGAATTCGGCTAAGCCTAATATCTTGTAAAGCCTCAGAAATAACGACAAACGACAGAGTGTCGTAGTCCCGGCTTATTAAGTAACTTGCGGCTTACATTGGTCTGTTAATGTTAGTAATAGCAATGAATTATCATTACAAGACACGTGGATACTGTCTAAAAGGAAATGAAAACGAGTATTATTTTATACTAAGTTTTCCTTGAGGATTCCACGTAAAGGTCCTTTCTAAAATGTAACCAATATGTGGCGTGAGGAACTAATTAACTTAAATGTTATAGTTTTGACAAAATAGAGATTGAAAAAAAATTTTTTGGACATTTTAATAAATGTAAGATAATTTTAACCAGAGAGAGATCAGGATCAACGGTTTGACGTGCTATTCGGTATACGGAGGTATGACACTGCCAACATTCCTGACTCCGAGTCGCGACTCAGTATTTTTTTAATATCGACAAAGGCTAATTGACTTAGGCGATCTTTTATTTCGAAAAATTTAACCAGTTTAAAAAACATAGAAAAAGTTCTGATTTTAAATATGTATGAAACTGCGTGTCCCAAAAATGTCGCTTAAGTCAATTAGCTTTCCAACCATGGCTATGGACAAAAATCCGTCACAATTATTTTTGACCCGACCCGGCATTCGAACCCCAGACCTCAGCGCGGTAATCGTACGTACCACATACGCATTACAACTCCACCGTTCCAGTAAAATTTTAATGTAGCCCCATTAACGACACAGAAATTTTCCAGTATTATTACTTTTCAAGTTGTTAAAGAGAAGTCGGGGCTGATATCTGAATGAATTAACCTTATGGTGCCAAATAGCTGTATTGAGGTTTTTAAGTATCAATATAAAGCATTTATTCGTGCCAAAATTACAGCCGATCTCAATATTACCGCCGTAATTTTCACGCCATTAACTCCAGCGGCGGCAATTTGCACCGTACACGTATTGAATTAGGTAATATTTTAAAATATTCTTTTTTTTGCGTCTCAAAGTCGTAAATGACGAAGTTATAAAAATATGAATGTAATATTTTAGTGTTATAGAAATGGGTGTCGTTTTTATTTATTTGAATTTTTATAGAAGATATTGGATGAAAGAAATATAAAGGCTGCTGAGATCGTTGCTAAGTCGTCCAAAATGTTTGAAAAAGTTTTTTGCACTTACCCCGCATTAAAGTGGAACATAAGCAGATTTTAAGAATATACATAACGAGAAATACCTTATCAGGAAATAAAGTGGATTTTTTTTAATATACGGTGGAGAAGAAGTAATCCCACTACACCTGATGTTAGCGAAGTGAAGTCCAGATCAACTGACGAGATGATTATCCCTCACCAGTCGACACAATTATGCCGGCCTGGTCGAAACCTGTACACAGGATGATCCCAGAGCGACTCTCGGGTCACTATAGCGGATTTTACTCGATAAAGTATTCGTCATTCGGGCAGTTACAAATATTCGATCGGCAAAATTTTTTAAACAACAGACCTATTCAAAAATAAAAAAAGATTTTTCAAAGGACCCAACAGTTTCAACATTTGATTAGCCCGACGTAATTGGATTGGACCGTATTAAAATTAAAACAAACCAGACAGCTCAAAGGGATCTGGGCCGAGCCTCATTCTCGCAGATGTAAATCGGGTGCCGTAATTAACGAGATATTTTAAAACGTATATTTTTGGAATTTATTTTTGACAAATATTTGTAGGTGTTTCCGTGGTGTATTACGGTACTACTAATGCTGAGGTCTCGGGTTCGATATCCAAGTCAGGCAAAGTTTTTTCTACTCAGTATCAGCCCTTCTTGCGGCCGAAATGGCGATAGGGTCCTCTATAACATCATAGGACAGAACACCCAGAGGAAAGTAGGTGCACTAGTTGCGCCTCTGCCTACCCTTTCGGGGATAAAAGGCGCGAGTGTGTAAACATTACATACAGGGTAATTTTGACATTGCGTTACTAATTGAAACCACATACTCGCTTTCACCTTGCCGACATTGTGCGTAAAATCATCCATTACTAACTTATATTTTCACCAAAATCCTGGTTTTAGTTTCTGACTTTTTTATCATTTTGTAGTTTGATGAAGTATGTTGTCACTGCAACGAATTCTTTTATAATAGTGATAGTGGCTTTAGGGCACGTAAAATTAAAATTACTTTTTGTTAATATTTATTTCGTTCGAAACTTACACTTTTTATTTTACGTCTACGGCTCAAGTAACTTATAGTAAAGTGTTATTTCCGAGTAGATAAGTATGTGGTTTCATTTAGTAACGCGATGTCAAAATGACACTGTATATAAAATGCGGGTAACTGTTACTGTTAAGCGACTTTTTTTTCACTTAGCCTATAGATCGGGCCGTTGTGCGTGACATCATTTTGGCGAAATACATATACAGATGTATTTGTAGAACATCGCCAAACGTCGACTTACATTGCGGAATACGCCTATGAATAATCAATTTATTCGTAAACAAACAAATAAACGTACGTATTACGTTATTCCGGAAATGTAGACTACAAAATAAAAAGTATAAACATTTATATCGCTTCAGTTGACTGTAATTAATTTTTTAATGGTTTAATGATTAAGTATATCTAAAAATATTCCACATAAATATTAGGGCAATAATTTTGTTCCAAAGACATATTGGAAAAACTTTACGTTATATTATAGAGCTTAATTATTTTATTTTATTGCAAAGATATTCTATAAAAATGCCTTCTATAACTTTGTAGAACGTCAACGGAAAATGTGTGCCAGAAATCTATTAGATTTGGCTGTAAACCAACTTGATAGACCACGACAAAGTTAGTCTATCGCCTCATTAAAAAGAAGACGCATTCCATTCTCCATTAAACTAACAATCAAATATTGATACTAATCAGATAAAAAATTGAATGTTTACTGTTTAATCCTTTAATATTAAAAGCATATAATTAAAATAAAAAATACAGTAAGTATGTATACGATTACGCTTCAATAAACAGCTTTATACTTAAAAAATACTTTTTTTTATATGCTTGTACGACAACGTGATCTCACTGCACCTAATGGTAAGTGGAGTGGGATCCAATAGAACGTCGACTGACGGAGATGATTACCTTCGGCAGTCAACACAATTATGCCATGTTGGAACCGCATATACACAGCAGGGGCGAAGGGTGAAATTTTCCAAAAGGTAACCTGAGTTAAAAAGATTTTGGCTTAATTAACATATCGCCACTAATTTAACTGAAAACAAAAACTGAGGCAAACGTAAATGAACCTAAAATGGAAGCTGGTAGGAATCGGATTGTATTGAGGCTTCTCCACTGCTACACAGGCTGATCCCGAAACGCGACACACTTACGTGAGCCACTATGGCGGGTTTTAAAGCCTTTTGGTCCTATCCGGTCGTAATATATACAAAAACAATGTAATGAATGACAACTGATATTACAATACATAATTACAATTGAAATTACGCGCCGAAAACTTCTGAACATCAAAGCGCAATAAAAATTTGAAACTATTTTCCGATATAAATGAGGCCAGTTTTGAGCAGGCTGGTTTAAGCTGGCTACGTGCCAACTTATCCCATTGTCTGTTTTGGAATATTATTATCTATGATATTATTAGAGCTTCTAGGCGGATGTTAGTTGCAATCGATATGTATGTTTATTTTGGGCGCGATATTACGAGTTGTGGGATTTTGATATGTAGTTATCATAGGCTATAAAATAGTGCGTCATTTGATGAACTAGTTATGGTTGAATAATTGCTATTGATAAATAGTTTGGTAAAACAATTTTATTTTATGAAAATAAATGTTTTATATTTTTATATCCGTTTGTAAGATTATATTGAAATTTTCATAATATAAGAATAGATATTTTTTATTCAACTTATATATTTCGGATAAAAATACCGATAAATCACATATGAGTAAAAAATATATACTCCAAACACTCGATATTAAATAATAATGAATTTAGAAAAATTCTACGTCCTCTAGTTGGTTGTCACTGCTTTACAAACAAAACATGTACTTACATTATATATAGATACATAAAATATCTATAATAACCGCGTTTTTAATTACATTACTATGCGTAAAAGCCTATCAATTAAGTAAATTATGGCTTCTAAATTTAAGCCCCCATTATCTAATTCATTTTACTCAACACTTACGTCAATTTACATGCTACGACCCGTAGCTCGACCGCTACGACTGCTACGCCCGCCGTAGCCAATAAAGCAGGCTACTAAGTGGATTAGTGTCCGTATTAGCAATTCAGTAAGATCCTACTGATCTGATACGACAAGGATATATAATCCTATTCGTCTTCGCGTGTTCGATATTTGAATTATAATATTGTATGTGGCCAGTATTTTTTTAACATTTTTTTTTAATTATTTAAGAAAATAAACAACATAAATTATTATAAAATATTACCTCAAATTTGCCGCCTAACACAAATTAAACTTAAAAATAATTTCAATACATCACAAATTAAAATAACACCACTAAAACCACGACTCACCGTATCACAACACTTACAGCGGAACTGTTGAAGGGACGAGTGCGATGTTCAGACGCGCGCGAGGCAAGTGCGCCGTCCCGTGCGGTCGGGAGGCGAGTGAGGACTCGAGTGAGCTCGCCGGCGACGCGCTGGCCCTTATACCCCTCAACCCCTAGTGGGCGGAACTGTACAGAGCTGGGTTATATTGACAATTTTACATGACATTTGGTGTTTTTCCTCATACCGGTCTACTTCATTGATAGAAATGTTTTAATTATGTTTTATGTGTTTATTTGGTAAGTAAATGAATATTAAATTACAAGCATGGGGGTGTTGCGTGTGTTCTTTATTTATAACTAACGTGTGGAATTATATTTATATCGGACTACAATACGTGTCCTATTCACAATTAAAATGTTATTAATTATATCAATTAACTATTGAGACTACACCTAAATTCAAGAGTTTTTTAGAGCTTTTTTCGTATATCAAGTCAACGAACTGACAATTTATTTACTAGTAAAATTAATTTGTAAGATAAAATATATAATCAAATTAAAAATCACATTTATAGGAAAAAAATGTTCAATTGTCTCACTTTTATATTCAGTTAAGTTATAATATCTGTCTATTGATATATCAGAAGGATTGGTGATTCCATTAAATTAGATATTTCATGAATATAATATCTCATACCTTTTTCTTTGATACTAAGAT
This sequence comes from Manduca sexta, assembly GCF_014839805.1. NCBI lineage: Eukaryota > Metazoa > Arthropoda > Insecta > Lepidoptera > Sphingidae > Manduca > Manduca sexta. The sequence goes on along the minus strand of NC_051121.1, from coordinate 5,839,837 downwards.
ATAGTTGCATTATTTAAATGTAAACACTATGTAGATATATGTAAATAACTTCATTCGTAGACAGTCTAGACTCTAACTAGAGACTTGCTTTCATCAGCTTTATTGCGTTGCATTTCACTATCTCAATAGCAGTATTACTCGCACCCTACACTTCATAACAATTCTAAGTTTTAAGTAAGACGTTATTTTGTTGGAATTTGTTACTTATGTGTGAGCGACAGCGGCGAAGGATGAAGTTTTCTGAAAGTGAATCCGACATAACATAATGAATGTGGTCTGCAAATCGTTCTAATGATTATTTTATGTTCTATATTAATTCCATATAAAGGGAATCCGAGAAAAATCGGGTTATATGGACCCTTCACTACTGGTGTATATTATTTCTGTATGAAATATTTATAAATTTGCCTCATATTATTATCCCAGCTATATTTTAAATTGTCTTCGATTATTTATATTCAACATAACTACGAAAATAATTCTAAGTGAGTCTGCCTGTTTAGCTGTCACTTGAACTACTGAACCGATTTTGATGAAATTTGATAAGGAGATAATGTGAAAACGTGAAAAGGCAGGAAAATATATAGCGGAACTTTTCCGGGAAAACATTTTCACGCAGGCGGAGTCACGAACAAAATCTAGTAGGTATATACTTCCAGGTAGGTTTTTCTGCTCAGTATCAGCCCAGAGTCTGGAATTTGTGCCTGATATGGCGATGGCTCGCTACCTATCACATCATGGGACGGCATTTACTTGACGAAAAGTGGGTGCTCTGGTTACGCCTCTGCATACCCCTTGAGAGATAAATGCGTAATATTGTGTGTGTGTGTATGTGTGTGCATACTTCTCAGAATTTTGAATTATAAAGTAATACATGGTTCTAAGCTAGTCACTCCAGACGTTACCTATAACATGTTGAGATTCGATCTGCCTGGAAACCCTCTATATAACACAAAATAATTTTGCATATCTGTAAAATCATTACAATATCCACCATATTGTAACATTGATTTTTCGGACGACCAACACCGGAGTCTGCCTCGTGATATGAAGGCCTGCTATCTTCGAAACGTCGGGAGAAAATTTAAAAAATATATAAAACCGCGATAAAATATGATAATTCGTTTTATTTCTACAGCCATTCATTACAAGTTTTATTTTTTCAGTTCCGAGTCCAAGTTTTGTATCCAACTTCTTTTTATTATGAGCCATTTTATCTGATGTACTGACTCTCTTCTTATCTTAAACACTCTTGGTAAACAGTCAGTGTCCTGTTCACCTCTACCTACACTTTCTATATTCAAACATTTTAAGGAAAATAAATTAATCCATTTTTATGCACACTAATGCTATGTAGGCGGGTGTAAGCACCCTAACAAGCTTTTCAAGCTATGTTAATAAGGTTGAAAATTCAAAGTAAACGCCCACGATAGTTTAAAATATCAAGCACATCATTGAAAACTAAGCTATTTTCAATTTTTCTCAGTATTTTTCAATAGCTTATTGGAGAGTTATTAATATTCATTAAATCCGAAGTTTTAGTATACAAATATTTATATATTGGGTTTTTCTATTCACTGTCGGCCTGAAGTCTGGATTTTGTGCTCTTGATTGCTTGATATGGCGATATGCTTGCCTTCTATCACATCATAAGACGTTTAATACTCATGACAAAAAAAAAAATATTTTGCACCTCTGCCTACCCCTTCGGGGATAAAGGTGTGTGTTTTGTTTATTTTTTTAAATATATGAAGGGATCGTATAAGTCAGTAACCACTATGTCATATTGCTGTAATGGCAGTAGGTTTAGTACCGCGGGGCTCTGGGTTAGATGCTCTGATCGCGTAACAAACATTGGTTTTCGATGTAAAGAAGTCACTTCTGTTGCTTAAGGTTTTTTTTATATATAACCACGGCAAAGTAACCCCACAACACTTGATGGTAATTGGAGTGGGGTCCAATAGAATATCGACTGACGAGAGATGATTACCCCTCGGCAGTCGACACAATTACGCCGGCCTGTTGCAATTGGTTATATACAGGCTGATCCCAGACCGCGACACACTTACGTGAGCCACTCTGACGGGTTTTAACATATTGTGTACGATGCTCGCTATCTGGACAGATATAAAATATATCCTACCATTAGCTAACTTGTGATGGTAGGATTTTGAGGCTGATATGACGACAGGCTAATTTATTAAATCATACTTACTTACCTTTATTAAATCATTGGGCCCAAACATTAAAGGTAGCTAAATGCTGATCCAATTGTGCATTTGCCTTGCCCAAGAGTAGGTTAACTGACACTCCCGAGTCACATGAATCTCTTAACGCAAAATTATGACTGAGGTCGCCTAAAAATATATAATTAAAAACCACGCTAACTACATATTACATAAATGTTTGTGATATTCAAAGTTTACTCACAATTGTAGAGCTTTTGGGAGTCACTTGCCTTTGAGTAAAATCTACGACCAACTATGAACCGTAATACCGACATAACTTTTAATTAGCCCTCAGTACTGCACCACGTTTATAATCTTGAGACGATATATGTAACTGCACCACCTCAGATTTACTGCTAGAAAATACCTCTGGAGTTTAAGAAAACTTTAATTTTCGTAAAAAAGCTGAAAAAAATATGAAAAGCTGTTCCCATATTTGACAGTTAAAATGTTATATATCAAAGTAACCGCACTTTCTCAAATTAATATTTAAGTCGTAGTTAATTTTTAAATCAACAACGTAACAAAATACGTCGCCGTAACAACATTTAAATTTGGAATTAACAAACTAATTGAACTTAGAACTCATTTAAAAACAAGGACGTGACGGTTACATATTTTATGCTGTCAATTTAAAACAAGAACGTAATTTAAAAATAAATTAAACTTATATATTAGTGTAAAAATAACACTTCAGTGGTTTTATGTGCTGAATTATTACTCGTTATCGCCAGGGATTGCCTGTTTTTATTTTATAGCCGTTTTTATCGCTGGCTTGATTTTTAAAAAGGTTATTAAATGTTAGTCTTATTTTTATGGCTCTTTGTCAAAAGATAAAGGTATTTTTAAACGGTTTTTTACACAATTTGTAATGTCCTTGGAAAATCGGGTTAAATTTTTTTTTAACAAAGTGTAGCGCAACCCTGTTCGCCGACCGAGAAGTTCTCGGTCTACCCCACATTATACATGAAACTATGTAATTGAGACGAAATATTTTAAATACGATAATATACAGACTATTTTGTATAAAATAAAAGTATTTATGTGAGGTTATATGAGTCGTCACCTACTCTTTTTGCTGTGAAAACAGCGAGCGTTTGACAAACCGAGGCAGTTGATCGTTGACTGTCGTACCGTTCGATTGGCTGTTGTAATTTTTCGACAGTATTACTATAAAATAAGTGTTAATTATTTCATTTTAATTATTCAAAATATATTATCTTCCTATCATTTAATATTAATAAAAATATATTTAATCAAAATAATAGTATGTAAGTAAGTTTTTCTAACAATAACAAACGAGAATATAAAAATTCAAAATTACAAATATAGTGTACAAACATAAATTAATACCCATTACTCATATTATAATTAATGCTATAAATTGATTAAAATTGATAACCAAAACTGACTCCCAAAATCGATTCAAATTGCAGTCCAATGTCCAAGGGAAATAGTACAAATCAAATCTCTATCAAAATTACATTATACTATTTACAAAATTATAAAATGTCGCGTAGACGTTATCAAATTGTTACCGAAAAATCACACTACTTCGAAATTGACTGTTTATGAAACGACTGTTCTTGCAGCAAGCAAGACAACGTCTACGCGGAACCTAACCGTTATAAGCGGGAAATCAACTCCTAGGTAAAAATTAAGATATCCTATAATAACATTAATCACGTATACTCCTTTCACACACCGATAAATTGCTATATAGCTTCATAAATCGATTTTTCTGCTGGAGAAAAATAAAACAAACTGCAAGTGCGAAGACCGTTTTCTTTTCACTTTCATACAAAAGGATTAATATCAATGGATAGCGATCATCGTACATACATAAGGTGTTAAAACCCGCCATAGTGGCCCGCGTAAGTGTCGCGTTTCGGGATCAGCCGGTGTGTATCGACTCAGGCCGGCATAATTGTGTCGACTGCCGAAGGGTAATCATTTCTCGTCAGTGGACATTCTACTGGCCCTTCTACACTCACCATTAAGTAGCACTCACCACTTTTCCGTGCTCATATAAAAAAGGCTTTATGTTGCTGCGTATTGCTAAAAATAAGTTAAAACATTTATTCAAATTAAATGGATATCAGCCACAAAAACTTAGCAACATTATTTTCTTTACTAAAACAATAAGAATGTTTTTATTATACACTAGCTTTTACCTGTTTTTTAGAAAAATATTTTCCTTTGATTAAACCACTCATGTGTAATGAATCTCTGTCTTGGTGCAAAGATTTACAAAATCGATTCAGTAACACCAGAGATTAGCCCCTATAAACAAAAAAAAATGACAAACATTTCCTCTTTATATTATAATAAAAGTAGCAATTTCAATTGCAATTAAGTGTTTTCAACATGATATTTATTGCTGACTGTTTTGGTTACTGCCAGCAATTGATTAGTATCCGAGTTTCTACGAGACGAAAATAGCTACGGTATCTCACATCTATTTATATTCAACGTTCAAATTCAAAGGATAAAATATAATATACTCTAGGGCGCTTTAAATTTAATGTAAACTGTCATTGATAAATTGGTTATACAGTGTGCATCGGTACGGGAGTGCCTACTTGTGAAATATACTTCTGATAGTTTTTTATAAATATAAAATCGAGTTATAGACATGTCAGACTTAATCTTTAGTTTATAAATGCAACATAATCATGTGTTCTAAAAAGTAAGCCAGAGTTGTAATATCTGTAACATTTCGCAAATTTATTCATGTATTTAAGTTTGATGATGACAAAGAGCAAAACACTATTGGACAAGAATTCTAATGTCAGATAAGTTAGATGTGAGTGTATCCAAAAACGAATTAATTTTCCTTAATGAAATCTCCATACATAAAACGTTACCTACAACTCTCAGCTCAGACATTCACACTAGATAAATTATACTTACCATACTTGAAACATGTTTTTATATAAGAGTGATTGAAGCCCGGTTCCTAATATGGCTCATCACCCATTTCTTTAGCTTATTTGTGCTGTAATGCAAAAATACACTTGCATTTAGTATTGAATTTTACAATAGGTGATATGTAAGGTATTAAAAAAAAAATCCCTTATATTTTTAATGAAAGTATTTTATGTTTGGTTGACGCTCATTTGGGGAGGCCTACCTTCAACATTGGACAGAGACAGACTGATTGTATTGATTTGATGAAGATTTTAAAATGAAGTGGGCCATCGGTGGTTGCATTAACTAATAAAAAACAAACCATTGACGCTCCGCAATGCTGATCATAATCAACTCTAACCTTTATGTATGGAAGTGAAATCACTGCTGTATTTCTAAGGGACGCGAGTTTTGCGTTGTTTACTAATAAATAATGTGCTATAATCAATATTGGATATATTTTGTATAATAAGCTATTAAAGATCATTTTTGTTTAACGACTGGCTTAATCTTTATAAGTACACATCGCTCGCAAAATCCATTTAAATGTTGAAATATAATTTCCTCAATTGAACTGAAACTTTGTATTACATTAATACTTTGAAATTTGGTTATTATTCCAATCGTTAATATTTACTCTTCGACCCAAATCTTTAACAGCTTTTAGTTGTTTCATACTAAAAGATATCTTTATTCTAGATTTCGTGTTCCTTACATCGGAATTATTATTCTATTAAATCTTTTGAATGAATTAATGAATTTATTTATTATAAGGACATCCAGTTGTTACATTATACCTGGGCCTAATAATGTATAACAAATTGACACCTTTATCCTCACGGGTTACCCCTTGGGGGATAGATGAGGGTCCCACGTAGAGGTTCAATCAAGGCACAAACTTTTCGCCATGAGTGTTTCGACCCGAAATTTTTGCCCCATATGGAGAGAGGCTCGCCCTCTATCACATCATGTATTGGAAAACACACGGTGGGAAGTGAGTGTAGTGGTTACGCCTCTGCATACGGCTTCAGGGATAGAAGACCTGAATGGATGAGTGTTGTAGTGTGTAGTGAACGTAAAGGCTTTTAGATAAGACGTATAGTACTCGGCAGTAAATACTAAATACCTTTGCTTTAGGAAGACATAATGACCTATCTTCGGCTTTGTATAACATGCTCTCTCTCACTCACACCTGTGTGACGTGTCGATTTTCTTTCTATTGCTGGATGAAAAATACTTATTCCATCTTACAACAAACAGACGTCGTCTAAAAGCATCCATTTACGAAGCGCCATTTCTCAAGAAGTGCATAATAATTTTCAAAGAAAACAAACAAATTAAATAAAGCAAGCTTCTTTTGTCTTGGAAAATGCTAGCAAATTGTATGACCACATAAAAGGTAAATGCAATTTAAACTAATAAATGGAACGTAATTTCGTTGGCAGATATTGTTCCATCCTGTATTCTTGGAATCTCATACAACGAGTGATTGTAGAAATGAATTCAGGATTCCGACAAATATTCTCTTTAAATTATACTGACTAGTATTTTGCATTATACATTTTAGATAATAGTGTCACATTAAATGTGTAATAATTTTATAAAATTTTAGTTTTAATAAGATAAATTACTATTGAAATTAAATGCGAGAGATGTTTTTTAGCATTTAAGATACATTTAAAAATACTTATGTTTGTAATGCAATTAAGAATTGCTAAGCAGTTGTTTAAAACACAAACTTCCGCGAGTTTTGTGTGTGTAAAGGGGATGAAAAGGGTTAATGACCTCCTAATTCCATTCCGTAAGCGCATTTACTGCTAAGAACGAAAGAGGTTTATTTCCGGACAGAAATTATATTTATTATATCTATGCGGTATATGAAATATACCTTAGACCCTACGTAATGAATTGCTTTACATTGCTCTTAAATGTTGATGTGATGCACTTCTGCCTAACCCTGAAAATGAAAAAAGGCATAAATCTTTTTTATTGCTTTGTATGACGAGATGAGCTTGCCGTTCTCCTGGTGGTAAGCGATACGACCGCCCATAAACAGTAAAAACACCATCCAAAACCTTGAATTACAGAGTATTGTTTGGTGTTCCACTGCGCTCACCATCCTGAGACATGAGGTGTTAAGTCTTATTACGTCCAGTAGTACACTGGCTACAATGTCTTTCAAACCGGAACACAACAGTGACTACACACTGCTGCTTGGCGGCGAAATAGATATTGCGGTGGTACCTACCCAGGCGACCTCTCACATATGAGAGACCTACCACCAGTAATATATGTATATATAAATTTAAAAAATCTTCGAGAAAAACAATTTGTGAAGACAGTTTTGCTGTAACAATTCTTGATTATATTTGACTAACATCTCAAAAGGCGCGTTAAAAGCAATTGTATCTACTTCAGTGTAAACAGCAAGTCTTCCTTCGGGCACACGTCCTTTGAATTCCCTTATTAGATTCCCGACGACACTTCGCACCAATGTTTAGCTATCTACATAACTTGTACCGACAATTGATAAATAAATAATTAAATTCTCGTTCGTCGTTACTAGAGGATTGCAATTCTATCTATCTATCTAATTCTATCTATCTATCAATTCTATCTAATTTTGTTGTACGATGTTTTGCGTTTTTGTTTTGTTTAGGCTATATATGGTTGCTCCGCTCATACAATTGTATATATTCGGTTTCAAAGAGGCCGGCATAATTTTCTCGACTAGCGGGGGTATCATTTCTCATCTGTCTGGACCCTAACCGAATTAGCACCTGTTTGACGTTAACTTGCCAAGCTGGTGCAAAATAATAAAAGCTTGATCTAAAATATAAATGAAGCACTGATAATGCAGCTTCCTATTAGTGAGAGATTTTTTTTATATCGAAGCATTAGTTTCGGTGATTGCTGCGTTTAAATAAACACACACTTTAAACTATAGATAAAGTACATTATAACATACACATATATATAAGCGAAACAATCCATACTGATATAATGCAACCAAATTAAATCAGTCGTAATGGGGATTCAGTTCGTGAAACCAAACTAGCCCAACTACATAAAATATCGTAAACATCAAATATATTGATCTCTACGTTTCCAGGGCCAAGATTGAACCGATAATGAAATTACATACAGTCACCACTTACCATCGACTCGGCCGTTAGTTTGTCTGCCTTCAAGCGCAAAAAAAATATAAAGGTATTTTTCCTCCGATTTAGTTGTTGACTATATGTGTGATGTTTCCACTGCAACGAATTCTCTTTAAGTAGTAGGAGTGGCAGCAGTGGCAGAAGTGGCATCATCATCATTGATATTTATTTTGTTCGAAACTTACACTTATTTATTTGACGTCTACGGTTCGAGCAACTTACTATGTTATTTGCAAGATAAGTATGTGGTTTCATTAAGTAACGCAATATCAAAATTACCCTGTATACGTAGTATAAGACGTTATTCCCTTTTCAAAGAAAAAAAGTATTATCACACTCACACAATATAGAATCGAATCCGAAACTTTACAGCAATCCTACCGCCACAACACACCGAACTACCAACAACCAGCTGTAATAAAAACAAAAAGTACAAATGAAACCACTCGTTTACCAAATTCTAATAAAAATGCAAATGGTTATGTCCGTTGTTCTGTTTGTAATGGTTGATGTTACGTTAATGAAACGTCATTTCGATGTTAACGGTAATTAGAGCAAATTGAGCTAAGATCTGTGAGAGTGATTGATATATTGGCTTGTGTTAACAACTGCTTTATAGGATTATATCACATTATAGGTTTCTTGTATTTGGGAATCTGTATAAGTGGGTTGGTTGTATAAATAAGGTGATAGCCTAGTTGGGTGTGGAACGGACTGTTGAGACCAATGTCCGCAGATTCAAAACCCAAGGGCACACAATTTGGACCGTAAAACCTTTGAAACCAACATAACTGTCCCAGTCCCCCAGTTTTGGCAGCGATAACGCATTTTTCCCAGCAAAAAAAAAAATGGAAGTCCTCAAAAATTAAAAATCCGAAAAATAGTTTAATTTCGAGATACATAAATGTAAACAAATTACCTATTTATTTTACTTTGATGATATGTGAGTAATACGTCATCAGGGCAACTAAGGTATTTTTTTCACAAACATGCGTGACATGTCAATGTGTTGTATGCGCTAGCTTTATTTAAATCAATATATAGGTAGCAATAACGGACGCTTTAATTGTAATGCTGAAACTAACTTTCTTTTTATTCACAAACACACGAGTAACATGTAAAATGTACGCGCCAGCTTTATACAATCAATCTATAGGTTGCAATGACGAACGCTTTAATTGTAATATATATCGGCTTACCTTTTGAAACTTATCACATAAGAACTGTCAATTAATGCGGCTTTGTTATTATTTGTTAAACAGCCCATTTCTATATGTAGTTACTTAGGCTTTGATTTGTAGAAAGATATAAATTTATTAAATTATTAATCATTACTATCGGTTTCAAGTTTTCTTTTATAAATTTAGAGTAAAAGATTTGTATATTCAAAGGTCTGGAGCATTTCGTCTGGCTAGTTTATGTTTCACCGAAATCACTTTGATACTTAAATAAGAAAATATTGGTTTAAATAATGTACACAAAATAGTTATCTTAATTCTAGCTAAACGCTGTTTTTGATATAAACGTCAACAAGTTTAATAGTTAGTTACCAAGAATCCATGATTATTTTGCGGCTTTATACAGAGTGGTGGGGATTCCTAAGCGACTTTTGGCCACGGTGGCCAATCTCAACGGATATCAGCCAAGTACGCACGAGATATTATAGTTCACAAGTGTGTGCGCAATACAGGTGCACTCTCTATTCCTTCACTCTTATAGTCCGGTGAGACGACAATCCGAGATGACCAGATAGAGATCAGGCGCATGACCAACGGCTTTACATGCTTTCGGAGGCACGAGGGCATCACACCGCCAACATCCTGACTCCGAGTTGTAACTGAGTAATTTTTAAGATAGAAAAACCTAGTCACTATTAATTAGGCCTGACCCGGGATTTGAACCCAGGAAATCAGTGCAGTAGTCGTACTCATACCGTGTACAATTACAACTACACTACCGAGCAGTCTATACATACAGATACTGAGCACAGAAATAATGGTCGGCTTATTAGATAGGAAACGCTATGGCAATTTCTTTGAATAAAAATAATATAAAAATCTTTTAATAATTTTAAAACTGTGAAATAAAGTGAAACAGACGAAGCCTTTCAGCGAATTTCAATAAGAGGAACTTCTTAAAAGAATTTTCGCAAAACGTCCTTCGTCAAACTTCCGATAGCATGTTACTTGAAACCCTTCTAGCGATGGAAAATATACCCTACCCCCTATATTCTAGAGTCGATATTGCTAATTTGTTACTACTGGCGTGATTCTGCTTTGACAGCGGTCAAAGTAACTTTTATAAATGTTACATTAACACAAATAAAAACGGTGTTATATTTAACTTCTTTATAATATAGTTGGATCTAATAGGGTCTTTGCTCAAACTTTATAATACTTCCGTCTTCCCAAATTCGATCGCGGAATCAGGTAAAGAGATTCTCTTTCATCGAAAATCAGCATTGCAATGAAGTGAAATAATTTATTTGAACCTGTAAAATGTTATATACTAATTAAATTCCATCAATATTAACTCTACCACTAGTTCGGAAAGCATTTCTCATCGGAGAAGAACGGGCAAGAATCTCTGGTGTTGCTGTTTTCAAAATCAGTTTAAGGTAGAACTACTCAGGCAGTAGTGTATCATCCAATTGAATGACAGATACCTTTGCTGGTCACTATAATTTGCTCTCTTAATAAAATAATGACCTATTCCATAATTGTTAATTTGTGAGAATCGTCAAGTAACTCATTTCTGTTGGCGACCTTTTTTATTTCTCCTTTTTTTCATGCTATAGATTTCACTTTTGACTTATCTTTAACAAGTTCAATTTTATAGCATCTTAAAAAAGGTCGCAAACAGAAATAAGTTTTTTGACAATTCCCACGAATTAACAATTTTGGAATAGGTCATTGAATTAGGTCACATAATAAGAGTGCGATATATATTGCTAGGATCCGACCGACTTTGATTAAATTAAAAGAACTATCAGTGACTACAGAAATACTTTCACAAAGATTTCACCAATCAACCGACCGGTACGATTGTCAATAATAGTCTAAGAGCCCGTGAACCTCAGACCTTCGTTATTTTATAAAAGCTGAAAGCCACTGTAGCCCAAACTTCATAATGGCCCATCGTTGTTACCTGTGTTGGGAGCATGCGCTGACAAACTTTCAGCTTTTATAAAATAACGAAGGTCTGGGGTTCACGGGCTCTTGCTCTATAACCAACTGCTTCGGTCTATCAAACGCTCAGAGTTTTATAGCAAAAAGTATCACAAATACCCTCACATTACCGAGCAATATAGTCGTGCAAATACGCCATGCTCACAATACAATACAAAAATACTCAAAAATATTTTTATCCTATATATATATTGTAAATGGTTCAATTATTTGTGTTTAAAATTCTACCAACCAAATCTTTCTTTCAATATTGAGTGTCTGTTCAGTATAAGGCCAAAGTCTGCAATCGGATCTAGATACCGGGCAGAAAGACCAATCACTTTACCCGACGCGAGATCGGACCAAGACGCCAACATGCTTTAAAATGCCTTACACCCATTGACGTATGTTCAATAGACACGAAATAGGGAAATAGTGGCTAAAAAATTCTCCGCAAGGCTTAACCGTACTGCTTTTAACTGCTCCTAAGGCGTGCGTTTAAGCTAAATGGGTACGTGCCTAAGTTTTTAATAGGTTTTGTGTTGTTTTATGTCGTCCTTTAATTAAATTAACTATTTTTTTACTTTACAATTATTTATTGACTATTTTCCTAATTGTTTCACAGTCACTAATACATTGACGTGTATTCTATGGACACGAACGTCTATATGAACTATTTGTTCAACATCTGAACTAAAATGGAACCAAAACGTTACTGTTACAACTTATTAATTCACTTGAACAAATAATTTTACTTATTTGACTAATATTTTTTATTCACATCCAAGTTTGCACTTACACTCGCATTTATATTATGTGCGCACACAACCACAAGCATCAATATTGACACCATACTACAATCAGTTTGAATGGATAACAGTTCAATTCAGTTGAACACAGTGAATGTTCGGAACGCCAAATCTAGTACGTAGTACATACATATCGATGCTTACGCCACATTAAGACAAGATGGCAGTTCAAATTTAAAAGCTATTTACCTTTACTTCTGCTGTCGTATTTAGTTCTTGCGTTCTCGGAATTTACCTTCAGAGCTCGTACTAATGGCGTGGTATGTTTCTGCACGTTTTGCTCACACCTGTTTAGCATCATCTTGGTAAGACTGATGTTGCATACGTGCCTTACGTATATGTATTAAGTATATTACGCACACATCAACATTGTAAGTTTATATGTGTGCGTGTTAAGTAGTTTTAACATCACACTTGTTTCACTTTTCAGGGTAGCAATGGCGTAGGGTGAAATTTTTCAAAAGTTAAACCGAAAAACATTGCCTTAGTTAACATATCGCGGCCAATTTAACAGAAAACAAACTAAGACAACATAAGTAAACCTGAAAGGGAATCCGGTAGGTATTGGGTTGTATGGACGCTTCACCACTGGTAGGTACTAGGTAGATTTGAAAGGCAAAGTTACTTGGACAGCTATATAAGCCGAAATGAGGACTCCATGGAACGATTAGTTGTTCAAGCAAAAGTAGAGGGCAAAAGAGCTCGTGGACGCGCTCCTCCCCGTTGTATAGACCAAATCAAATCCATGACACAGTCCTCTATAAATGAATGCTTCCACTCCGCCAAACATCGAGGCATATGACGACGCATCGCGAAAAAGGCTGCTTTCTAAACAGCACAAACATGGCCACGATCACTCTGTCAAGAGTGTACGACTACGAAGAAGAATATTAGGTCCTATGCAATAGCAAGAATGACTCACATTCACCTCCGGGTACTAAGTATAAAAAATCAGCATTGCTTTGATCCTGGAATTAAATAGGAGACTTCAAAGCGATGTCGTAAAATGTCTGTAAAATAATACGTTACTGCGACAGTTACTTATGTAATTATAAGTACAAAATTGTAGAATTAAAGACGTCAGAATTTATTGATACTTTGAACTTTAAAAAGTACAAAATAAAGAATAAAAAAACCAACAATGCCCCTTGTTCCAGATATCACTTCTCCAACAAGCCATATCTCTCCATCTTTCTTTCCTACACTGAAACTACAACGAGCTTTTCAGTTTCTTTTCAAGCTACCCGTTTTATCTTAGCTTTAAAACATTTGTATTGAAGTGTAAAAGCGGTTTTAAGGCTAAGCCGCGATTTTCCAGTTACAAATCTTAAATAAGTGTGAATTAAGTAAGTAAATTTAAGTTTACTTGAATTTTAATGGATAATAAAGATTTTATAATAAATCTTTACTTATATATAAAGCTGAAGTGTTTAATTGTTTGAACATGCTAATTTCAGAAACTACTTAAACGATCTTATTTTTTTTACGAATAGTAAGCTACATTACTCTTGAGTGCTAAAGGCTTTTTATCCCGAAAAAATATAAATTTCGATTTTTATCTTGGCAATACTTTTTCACGCTGGCGGAGCTGCAGGTTATGCTTCACTGCCTCGATAACATAGTTGTTTAACAGTATGACTACAGTGATGAGGTTTCAGCTTCGATCCCTGAGTTGGGCAAAGTGGTATAGGGTTTTTCTACTCAGTATTAGTCCGTATTTTAGAATTTGTGCGATATATGGCGATAGGCTCGCCCCCTATCACATCATGGAATGGAATACACACGACAGAAAGTGTGTGTATCAGTTGCGCCTCTGTCTACCCCTTCGAGAATAAGAAATGTTAGTGTGTATGTTATTTATTTAATTATTATGTATTCCGGACCGTTACAAGATATAAGTTTTAGAATAACGAGCGCAGTTCAGTGCAAGCGGAGCTTTGTGATGCAAAGTTTCAAAATTCTGGTTGACTTTGCTAATGTTTAAAAGCAGTCATGATGGCGACCCGAATGATGACGCGCGTCATTCAGTCATTGCTTATTTATTGTTACGTGGACGAATATACTCACTGATTACAGGCGTGAAACATCATTTCTAATAAAACACCATCAAATAACATTACAAAATAAATTAATGGAACTTAAATCGAAACTTCAATAAAATTTAAATTCAAACAATTTAACAAAAAAAACATATAAATAGTGATATCAAGTATAAAAGCCACCAGATATAAAAGCATAGATGTATAATTTTTTGATATTGAAAATAGGCTATATGTTTCAAAACATTGATCTACATAATATGTGCAATGTAATCCTTAACTTTTTAGAATTGAAGTTGAAGTTGAAGTACAACTTCTAATACAGGTCTATAATACTTTTACATTTATAATATTAGCTGTAAATATAACAGTAAACTCCAAGGAAATATCGACCGCTGAACCCTGAAAATAAGGTTTTAAACTATTAAGTTGAAGTAAGCGAACTGAGATGTCCCCAATCTGTAAGTTATGGCGTAGATTAAATGGATATTAGGTATCTGGTGCTAACGATAGTTTGTGTCCTATTTTCGAAACCGGTTTTAACAAGTATGTCGGTAATTGCTATAATATAGAACGATTTGAGTTAGTTTATAAATCTATAATCATAGTGGATATATTTCTGGGATGTAGAATTATAATATCAGCCCTGTGTCATATCATATCATATCTTAATGAAATGTAATTTTTGAAAGACGACCACCCGATCATGTTGTGTTTGCCTGTTCAATATCACTATTTTTTTTTCTTTTCTCATGATTGAAAACTATGATTGTAAATGTAGGCGAATGCACGCTGTACGCCGTTATTTAAGTATGAATCTATGTTCTCTTTTATTTGCTATCGCTAATTTTATTTTATGCCGCTCCAGGTTTAGTCGATTGGATTTCATCTTATCCCATGTTAACGGTGATGTGCGTGCATTAGCTTATATAACTATTGTGACTATGTACAAGAAAGACTTGGAAAAAATACAAAAGAAGTACTGAACAATTGATGACAAAAAAGAAAGCCCGGAGTTTCTTTCTGCCTTTCTTCTTCGGGTAGTCATCACTTAGGTAGCTAGTGAAAGGCTGGTAGGTTAGCTAGGCTAGGGCTCATGTCCTCACCGGTGAGGATCGCGACGCGTTACCCTTCTATTTCCCCCCTACTTGCCAGCCCGAGCTGGTTACTTCGGTTTGTACCTAGTCTTTTGTATAAACTTTATCCCTAATTTAAAATCTCCATAGTTATATAAGTGATTTTAATAGTTGTTTAGAAATAATAATTATTCTTATTCTTTGTTTTGACGTATCATAAGTGCAACTTTGTTCGCCTACGTGATAAATAAAGTATTTTATTTTTTTATTTTTGTGTTATATACTGTCCCAGTGCTGGGCACTGGCCCCCTCTACTACTGAGAGGGATTAGGCCTAGAATTAGTTTGATACAGATTATAGTGGATATGATATTTCTGGGATTTAGAATTATAATATCAGCCCTGTCTTATATACTGTCCCACTGCTGGGCACGGACCCCCTCTACTACTGAGACGGATTACTAATTTAAGGATTGGTAGACTTCACATACCCTTAAAATTGTTATAGAGAAGTTCTATGATATGTAGGTTTCTTCACGATCTTTTCCTTCATCGTTAAAACAAGCGATAATTCACTAAGAAACCACACATGATTTCAGAAAATATGGAAGTGGGTGCCCTTCGGTTTTGAACCTGTGGTCATTCGTCTCAGCAGTCCTTTCCACAACGAACTATACTTAACAACACAATTTATAAACTAGGCTTAGCTTATACGCAATATAAATAAAAAAATATCGCCTTTATAATATCCATTACGCAATGATACTTTCAGAAAAGAAATCTCCCTGAATTCCGAGTTAACCAATTTATTACTGAAACAACAGCCGCGGCACGAATATTTACATATTTATTGCCTTCACAACAAACATTATTTTTAATGATAGTTCGCTTAAAAAAATGGGATGGCGTACGTACGGCTTTTTAGGATTAAATACGGACACGCAAAATAGAGGAAACTGGATATTCAAATTTAGGCCAAAAGGATTACAAATGGTTTTGACATTATGGACTATACACACAAATATATTGCAACATAGTACATACGAAATGAAACAAATCGACTCCTAGCTGGTATTTTGTAATATCACCGCGCCCTTTTTTTGTTTTGGGTATCGGTCTTCGCTATCAACACCGAGTGAAACCTGCAAATGAGATATTGGAACCCCCAGCTTAGCGAATGCAAGGAGGAAAGTTAGAAGGGGATAGCTGGGAAGGAAGTATTGGGGAAGGATAAAGAAACCTCTTAGAATGGAAGGTGGGGAGAAGGCCAGGAAATGTTGTTTAGACCTTAATGTAAATTGGCAACCATGAAAGAAAGACAGATTTTATTATTGGGACAACATCAGTATAACAGTATAACACGTACAATAAAGAAGAAAAAAATATGTAAAGAAGGGGTACACATAACTATGTGGCTAAGGCCGCGACAAATGTCCCCCATGCATTCGGTGTGGAGATCGAACGCACAAGAATTGTCTCAGTGGGGCACCGAATCCAACTATCGTTTCATAGCAATACAGGAATCTTAATGAAAAATAATATACTATTGGTCATTAGAAATATTATAAATAATTTTCAACAAAGGCAAGTATTTTGAAAATACAAATTTCTATCGAATTTTAAACATAATCAAATATTTCCATTTTCCTGAAATATATTAAAACACATAAAACAAGATATAATGTAAATATATTTCCTTTTATATAACCAACGAATTCATTTCAGCGTGGGACAAATTAATCTGCATGAATTATTGAAGATACACAAAATTTTGCCTTGATTGAATTCATCGGCGCGATTTTTACCCTGCTGTTTAAAGATCACGTAAAATAAAATCTTTTATTTTAATCCGAGACTAATAGAA
Organism: Manduca sexta; assembly: GCF_014839805.1. Classification (NCBI taxonomy): domain Eukaryota; kingdom Metazoa; phylum Arthropoda; class Insecta; order Lepidoptera; family Sphingidae; genus Manduca; species Manduca sexta. The sequence continues at coordinate 5,822,584 of NC_051121.1, read as the reverse complement.
TACGGATTTAAATTCTATAATACTTTATTGTTTCTATATCACTATGTTATAATTCTTTGTTCCCTTTCAGAAGGATTTACATAATCACTTATTATGGCCTTAATTGCCCGATCGTTTCAACTATCAAAAATATTATTTCTAATAATTAACAACACGCGAAAAATAATACAACGACCACTCAATCTAAATAAACTGTCATATAAGCGATTTTCAAACTTTAAAACGAGTAAATACATTTATTTCTCAATTAAGCGGGTTATTCGTCGAATAAGGCCAATATAACGTTAAAAAATAAATCTACCCTATTCATGGAATAAACACTATTTGATTGCTTATCTGACTTGAATAATCGGGCCTAAATCAGACGAGCAAGTACGTTTTCCTGATTGGATACTATATTTTATATCCGTCCAGATAACGACCACAAGGTGTTAAAACCCGCCACAGTGGCCCACGTAAGTGTGTCGCGTTCCGGCATCAGCCTGTATATATCCGGTTCCAACAGCCGGCATAATTGTACTGACCGTCGATGGGTAATCATCTCTCGTCAGTCGACATTTTATTGGACCCCACTCCACGTACCAATCAGTCAATACGTAGACGTGTGAAGTCTACCAACCCGCACTAGGCCAGCGTGGTGGACTAAGGCCTAATCCCTCTCAGTAGTAGAGGAGGCCCGTGCTCAGCAGTGGGCAAGTATATAATACAGGGCTGATATTATTATTTATTTTTTTTACTCCACCTAACATCAAATGGGTGGTCACTTTGCCATGCATGATAAAAAACCATAAAAGCTTATGATAAAAAAAAATCACACAATTAGCTTCGTTATAAAACAAATTTTAACTAGAATGTTGCTAATTACTGGCAGAAAGGGAAGTTTTAAAATCTTTGACACGCTAATCTTGAAGTCTTGCCGACACGGCCCACGTACATAGTGTTCAAAATTGATAATGTGCTAAGTTATGATGATAAAACTTGAACTATTCGTTCATTAAAAACTGACATCAAGCCGGCTTAAATTCCTTAAAGTGAAAAATGCCTGAATAAAGAATATAAGTAGTTTACCGATAAAGATTTAAAATAACTTGTTTGTCATTTTGACTTTCAAGTTATTCGGTAGTAAGTTTATATTATTATTATTAAATTAAATAATATTGTGACTGTCTCGTTGGCGTTGAATTAAAGCACGCCTGCAGTACTGAGTTTTCGGGTTCGATCTCCAAGTCGGGCAAAGTGATATAGGGTTTTTCTACTCAATATCAGCCCGAACTCTGGAATTTATGCCCGATATGGCAATAGCCCCCTATCACATCATTAGACGGTACACGCACGGTTAAAAGTGGGTACACCGGTTTCGGCTCTGCCTACTCTTTCAGGGATAAAAGGTGCACGTATATGTGTCTATAAATATTACTGATCTATTTTTTAATAACTCAGTACTAAATTAATACATTTCATAAATTTAGGGTTAATTTCTCTATGACCACCATGTTGTCTAATTGAATCAGCACTGACTTATTCAATGAATGAATATTATAATATCCACTTGGCAGCCGAGCGAAACTTGCACCCTTTGTCTGATGCTCATATAAATATCGACTTAACTCAGTTACCTTGGCATATTCTGGAATATTTAATACAAAAATACCCCAGAATAACGGAATTATAGTGAACGTTTTCAAAATCTATGCAAGCTATTTAATATTAAACATAGATGTGAATATTTTACGAGTTTAAATTTTTTAGCTAACCTTTGAAAATATAAAATACTTCCGCTCATTTTCATAGCGGATCCGTAAACAGTATATTTTTTGTCCCTGAGAAACATTGACTTCTGATTAAATAAAATTACTTTCACAAAATGAAACTGCAAACGAAAGTTACTTTCCTAATCACTGATTAATAATTTAACTCATATTGTAATTTTAAGAATATAAAAACTACAACATAAATAACTTCTCTTTTAAAAATTATATAAAACTTTCAAAACCGACCTCCGCATTAACAAAACAAGTACAATACATCCTATAGCCCTCAATATAATAATTAAACGCGTCTCCAAGTTTCCTTAGCTTAACACTTCAAGTTACATGATTGCGCGGTGATGTCGCACAAAACTTTACTAGGCAATTTATCATTCATAAAAGTTGTAAAGTCGGCGATTAGACTCTTTGTTGCTTAGGGCAGATTGTTTTGAGCGTTAACTGTAGTTAATACATACGTTAAAGTCTACAGGAAATATTATGCTAAAGAATAACAAGACTATTTTTTATTTTAGCTACTACGCTAGTATATTTTTGTATACAAAATACGGACAATTGGTGGTTTTTAAGCGAATCACTTGTCATATTTACCGATAAATTAAGTCTTAACAGGTCGCTGAGAAGGATCCATATAATCTAAATCCTGTCGGCTTCCCTATATTTAGAATTTAACTATCATTATAACGATTTGAAGACCGCATTCATGCACATTACTACATATATGTTGTGACTGGTTCCCGTTCGGAAAATTTCACTAATTACCATTATTAGTAGGTTATAACTCGAGGCATAGTAGAAATAAATATTCGACTCACATCGTGCCGAGGACGCGCATTTGCTTATGTCTCTATGCTCATTACTTAACACTTTGGTGTCACGACGACTTTTTTAAGTATTTCTACCTTAAACGTCCGTTAAATGCAGTTGAAGCAACCCGCACCTAAGCATTGACATCGCGTTATTTACGAGCGAGTTAATTTTACTAGATTAATGTTCCGCACAACAATTGTCATTGTAAAATGCAATTTGCTCGAACTAGACAGTGTTGTTGTTAGACTTAGCGTTAAAGTTGATTAAATTAGCTTAAACCTTTGAATGTTAATTAATTGTATTCATGTTAAACGTGTTGTTTATTTTTAGACTGCATAGAAATTTACTATACTACCTTACTCGCGTCTATGTCTACGAGTACTTTTTTACTTGACTAAAAATCCCAAAAAAGAGTTAGTTTATCTATGATAAAATATTGCCTAAGTTATAAATTATGTAAATATGGTAAAAATTCTCGATCAAACGAATAACTAATAAATTTTCGAATTTATAACCAGAATTACATGAATTACAATATAATTACTTTTTTTCAATTACAAAAACTTCATTGTTACTTAACTATATGCCAAGATTAGTCACGTAAAAATATTATTCTTATTTATTTATACAAAATTGGAAACAACATTTATATTAATGTTTTCGTTCTCAAATAAACAGCTACGACGTAGACACTATTTGTTCTACGCTGCTACAGTTCTACGAAAGTGCTACGTACAAATAAATTCCGTTACAATCTTATTTTCACTTAAATATTATTATTGTATTGTATGATACAATAAAAAATTTAATAATGTAATATAACCGGAAAGCAAATAAGGAATTTAATAAAAAAAGAAGTTAACATTTTGTGCATTACTTTTGGACAATAGGGCTTCACAAAAGTCATCTGACCTTCATCATGAGAAATGGGTCACAACACGAACCTTCATTAAAAGCTTTCTGCTTTGTGGATATTAAGTTTCGAGATTGAGATACGTAATACTCCATTCTCTTAGTAACAGACGATTATTAAAAAGATCAATTGTATATGGTTACTTTAGTTTATTTATTTATTTATTTATTGGATAAGGATTGCTAACGGAGTTTACAATAATTCTTATAATAACTACACATATTTATAGCTATAACAGCTTACGTAATTGTAACTCTGGTTATAAGCAATCACAGCATGAGCCACAATCTTTAAGACAATAGAAAATGCTCAAGTACTTAGTTTATCAATTGTACAGATAACACTATTACAATACTTAAAAAAAAAGAAATAAAAAAACTATTTAAATGTAACAATTTGCGATAGAGAACTCTAACAAATAGTTACATAATATTGATATAATATTTCAAATACAAAACAACCAAATAAATATGTATTATGTAGATATATATAATAACAGAAACAAAATAAAATCAAACCTTAAACTACAAATTTTAATAACAAAATAAAAAAAAGGAGAAAATACAAACTTAAGATTCAGCAATGGCTAATATTTTCTGTTTAAATTGTGATAATTTATCACCGAATATGTCAATGTCGTCAATAGTAAATGGTAAGACTGCCATAAATAGCAATATCGATTGTTTCAGCGGCGTAGTTGTATTACGACAAGGCTGCAGTGTTGAGGTCTGGGGTTCGATCCCGGGTCGGGCAAAATTATTTTAAGTTACTCAGTAACAGTCAGAGTCTGGATTTTTGCGCAACATGACGACAGGCTCGCCCTTATCATATGGGACAGAATACCTATATATTCCGTAGGTACAACTGCACTTCTACCCACCCCTTCGGGGATAAAACATGTGAGTGTATAAATCAATACCGAGAACTTTTAATTAGCTACCACTATAAAACTCCACAAGGTAGTCCACATTATAATCCAATTAAAATTTAATATTATTAAGAATAAAGTTTGTATGAAAATGCATAAACTTTTTTGTTATACCAGACCCACATTAGATCAGATAATTAACTAAAATAGAACGCGATTTTCTTTTTTATTTATACTTTTACTAGCGACCCGCCCCGGCTTCGCACGGGTGCAATGCTGACTATTTAATGGATGTTATTATTATACATATAAACCTTTTTCTTGAATCACTCTATCTATTAAAAAAAACCGCATCAAAATCCGTTGCGTAGTTTTAAAGATTTTAGTACACATAGGGACAGAGAAAGCGACTTTGTTTTATACTATGTAGTGAAGAACACAACGTCTCATGACGTAAAATAAGTCACTTTCCTGTAAGGTCAAAGCTTTACTACATATATACAAAAGCTGCGCATGGAATTCATCTTCCTTGGTTCGTTTTCCTTAATACGTACGGTCAATATCCCTCGAAATCCCGTTTTATCTCGTAGGCTGGTACAACATTAATATCTGTCTTAATAACTCTTTACCTATTTACGTAGTATTTTGTTCTGATTTTCAGAATATACGACATTTAATTTAAATAAAAGGAAAAAAAATATACTTTTTTTCATAAATGTGATAAGTGCCTTTTATATGCTTACATTATTTATATTTATTTTATTTGAGACTAGGCTTGTTTTATGTGTATTTTAAAACGTTACTGCAAAGTAGACTTGGAATCTATCAGAAAACGACCCACCGCAAATTATAGAATTTGTACTATGTGTCCACAGCATCTCTCTATGAATCTATAAAAAAGTCACTCTTTATTTGAAATTTATAGTTAATTAATATAAAGTTTTAAATAAATAAATAAAATAATTATATTATTAGTACGCGTTATTCCTAAAGAATCATTGAATATTTAAAATATGTTTACAAAATAATAACGTCTGATTACGTCATGCAAGTGGCAGGCGCGAGTCGCCCCGTGACGTCTTAGCGAAAGGTCACACAGACCTTCACGGCTTTAACTTTTTGACATATAGCGAGACATCCAATTTTCTGAGAAAACTTAATAGAATAACACTATAGTGGTATTCAAAGCATAAGGTTTATAGTGATAAAGAAAAACATTGTTCTTTTATACAAAAAGGATTTCGCTGTGTAATAAATATTCCCGTAGTACAAATACAAAAGGTTAGTAATTTGAAAGAAATGCCCTCGAATCTGATATTAATAAAATTATAACTTGAGCATTGAAAAAATTAAGAGAGAAGGAAAAAAGCGGCGATAGTCTATTTGGTTGTGGAACGGACTGCCAAGACAAATGTCTGAAGGTTGAAAACTAAGGGCACACACATTTTTGATTTTTAAAATTATGTGTGTTTTTTTGTGAATTATCGTTTGCTTTAACGGTGAAAAGAAACATCGTGAGTAAACGTACATACCTGAGAAGTTCTCTATAGGAATTTTGAGGATATGTGAAGTCTACCAATCCGCACTAGGCCAACGTGGTGGGACTAAGGCCTAATCCCTCTCAGTAGTAAATGGGGCCCGTGCCCAGCAGTATGACAGTATACAATACAGGGCTGATATTATTATTATGAAGAAATTATGTTCCAAAAGCAATGAGTAAACAAGGCTTGCAGCTTAAAGGTTATGTGAATGAATAGAGATATGACAATGAATCTTAGATCATAAATACCTATATATATGACTTATATGTATGCGACCCACTATAGGCGAAGGATCCATACAACCCGATTCCTACCGGCTTCCCTTCTTGTAGAGTTTATGTAGAATCTAATTATAATTCGAAGGATTTGCAGACCACATTTATATATTTTAGTACCTATATGTTGTGTCTTTTAGAAAATTTCACAACTGCAACCGATTCCTACCGGCTTCCCTTCTTGTAGAGTTTATGTAAAATCTAATTATCATTCGAACGATTTGCAGACCACATTTATGCACATGAATACCTATATGTTATGTCTTTTAGAAAATTTTACCTTTCGACACTGCAACCCACCACTTTTGAAGCCTGAATCGGAAGATATTTACACCTAACATAGCATGGGCGGCGCCAAAATTAATTTTAGGGAGGTTCATCTGCACCTACGCATTATTCTACATATCATTGTCATTTAGGTTTTTTTTTAAATCGCACGGGTTTTTGAAAATGTTTTATCATATAAAAAACCTCTATGATCGATAATTCTCATTTTTGCAGAGTTATTTAGTGGCTTATATTTTTTACGATTTAATTCTGGGTAGGGGGTACATGGGCTACTTGTACCCCCCTCGCGAAATCCATGTAACCTATTCTTTCAAAGCTTGAATATATACGTAACTTAGCTAGACATCTATTTATAGTATGCCAGTATTCACCAGATCAATAACCTCAGTGGATAATCTATATTGATCCTAGACATAATGGGATTCGAACCTGTTATCTCAAGCGTAATTTATGCTGAATCGGATACGGAATCAGGATTTGTCTTGGACAATAAGGATTATTGGAATTCTAGATTTGCAATTGTCTTCTCAATTATACAAAATAGGTAAGTATACAACAAGGTTAGATAAGCCTATCGTTATGAAATAGTTCGGACTGTTCTTGTTGAAATATAACAGTACTATACTTCAAAAATATATAAGAGAGCTGCTTGTTAGCCAGTGTGACTACTGGACATAATAAGACTTAACATCTCATATCTCAAGATGGCGAGCGCAGTAGAATATCAAACAATACGTAATTAAACTTGTTGTTTCTATTGTTTATGGGCGGTCGTATTGTTTACCATCAGGCGAACGGTAAGCTCGTCTCGTCATTAAAGCAATAAAAAAACAAACAAAGCAATAAAAAAAGATTTTTTTTTTTAATGAAAGATAGGAAAAATTACAAAGTTATTGCTAGTCTGATGGTAAGTGTTCAATGCGCATCATTAACCACAATTAAAGACGGAGAAATAACTCCTGGACCACTCCTAGTCTCCAAGTCCTAAAGAGTACGTCTTGGGTCATAACATTAGCGGTTTTGAAATAATGGCAGATATGAAGTTAACAATCGTCCTGGAAAACAAACATAACCCGATAAATTTGCACGTCCCAAATCAGGATCTGAACTTTCGCTGATCAGATGCCTCATCCGTCATACAAATCCTCAAACTTTTACTTAAACGGCGTGTTTTCAAACCATAAGTCATTTACTAATCCAATAATCTGCTCATTGGATTATTTAATATTAGTGGAAGATAAAAGATATCAATAAAGCGTAAAGTTCCACATCACTTGCTCCAATCCCACTCCAATAAACTTCGGTAATAAAATTTACAATTTAATCAGTAAATTGATTGAGCGCCACATCGGGCAAACAAAAGACTTTTCAAAGGGTATCAGCATTCCCGATGAGGAAATACTGTTTACTTACGACCATTACCTAATGAATAAACAAATCCAGACCGTGAATTGTTCATTATCCAAAATTAGTTCAAATTAGTTTAAAAGGACTGCATTGGTAGCGTATTTGTACTGCATGCGCGGTACGGCAGCACTCTGAGATCGTGGGTTCGAATCCTGGGTTGGGTAAAGTGATATTTGGGTTTTTTTCCGCTCAGTATCAGCCCGGAGTCTGAAATATGTACGCGATATGGCAATATACTCGCCTCCTATCACGTCATGGGAGGGAACACACTTGGCGAAAAGTGGGTGCTCTGGTTGCGCCTCAACATACCCCTTTGGGGATAAATACGTTATGTGTGATGTGTGAGTATTTTAAAAGGCTAGGACAGTATTAAAACATTACTTGCTTTTAAGCCCATATGAATACTTCTGATGTGTTGTTAGTACTTCGTATGCTTTATTTATATTACGTTAGCAAACTATAGAAAAAAAAAGAAGTTGTACTAAGGCCGTAGCAAAGACTCTTTTTTACAAACGTTACGCTTACAGAAAACAAAAATAGAGGTCACTCTCACATAGCGTTACTAAATGAAACCTCATACTTATCTTTTTGATAATACTTTAGATTAAGTAACTCGATGCGTAGATGTAAAATAAAAAGTATAAGATTTAAACGAAATAAATATTGATAAAAAATATTGTTATTTACACACCCAATTACATTATTATTACTCTAAGAAAATCAAGATTAAACTTAAGCACCCACCATATTCGCACTATACAACAAAACTTAAAAATATATAAAATGAACACCGGGAGTTTTGATGAAAATATATATTATTCATGAATGATATTTGGTACAATGTTGGCAGATGTAAAGGCGAATATATAGTTTTATTTATGAAAACAATGTCAAAACGACATATCTAAGTGATAAATCAGTTGTCTGAATATGCCATTCCCAAGTATTTAGTAATTATTATATTTCATTGGATTCTATGATATTAAATTTCTTTAATTGCAGTTGTATGATGAAACGAACATCCACTCGCCTGATGGTAGACGATACGCTCACCCTTAAACAGTAGAAACACCATTCCTCCGACATATAAGAAAGTAAACCAGTATAGTTAAGGCATACCATAATTTTCCGGGACGTGTTTTTGATATAATAAAAGCCGGTGCCCTAAGTGCCATCCATCAACAGGTTTCAATCAAATTATGTTTGCGTGGCAGTGATTTTAATCTAATAAAATAACATCGCAACTCGGTTGCTTCGGGTTGGCTGGATAGTACGGAAATAAAGATCAGCATTTATTAAAAACTAGGGGGTACTCGCGACTTCGCGTTAAAAGCCTTTCATGCTACAAAAGTGTCTCACTCTATCAATCTTAGATCGTCTGCACAACGGCGGCGAAAACTATACGTTTAAAAATATTCAAAAATTATTCTACAGAAGCAAATTCCAGGATGAAACGTAGCTTAATAATCCAAAATATGGCTCTTTCGTGCAGTGGCGAAGCGTCCATACAAGCCGATTCCCACCGGCTTCCCTTTTAGGTTTTCGGTGATACTAAACAATATATTTAATAGGCAAATATAAATTTACAACATATCAGACAATGGACAATAATTATAATAGCTTAACTTAATAATTATAATTGATAACTTAATAATGACATCTATCGGCCATTAGCCCGTTGTTTGTTAATTTAATCGATATCAATTACTTATTTTAAATGACGTTAGATGGCGCACCTTGTATTTAGTTCCCCAGAAATTCCGTTACCTAAGTGAAATTGTGACGCCACAGGCAAAGGTAACCCGCTGTCAAGCGGCTTAATGCCGTAGTATGTTTTTAATATAGATGGCAGCACTTTCTATGACTTTCTATGCCAGTGTTTGTCGAAATCGCGCGGAAGATATGGGCAAAGGTAACCCGAGCTAGTTCGGCTTCACGTTAACCGACTTTGTATAGTTGTCGCTTTTACGTCCTTCAAACGTCATAATTTATTATGCTACCAAGTTGCGGTGTTTGTAAATTGTCATATTCATTTTATTTTTGATAGTTATGTGATATTTAGTTACCAGCGCTTTGTTTATTTAGAAACTACAAATAAAAGTGTATTATAATGGAAATAACTACTTGTGATCAGTTTAATGTCTACCTTTACGTAAGTATATTATTAGTCGGTGATTTCACATATTAGTATTTAGATGGTAAAATATTTGAAGAAGATCTGAAAGTTTTTGATTTTAGACACAAAATGTTTGTTAGAAGAAAATAAATATGATATTATACTGAATTAAAAATAGCACCACGATACAATCAAAAGTTAACGAATAACCTTTCTTGATTATAATTGAAATTGATAATTATATAAGTTTATCATGTAGGTAGACTTAAACTGTTGGTCTGTTTGGCGATCGTGATACCTATTTCTATTACATTTATAGTTTTAATTTGAAAATAAACAGATACTTTTAGTGTAGTGTGGTTATAATTTTAATACTTACTTTTGTTGCTGTTATAACTAATTAATAGGTAAGTACTTATATTTTGATTAATGGATCGAGAATTATCTTCGTTTATTGTTCGATTTTATGAATGTTTCAATTATTTACGCATAATAGGTAATTTAGTATGTATGTCAACGTTTGTTGATTTCGAATCAAGACTAATCCGTTGTCTTAGTTTTTGTTTGCCGATAAATTGCCCCGATATCTTAACTGACGCCAATTTTTTTTAAACCGGGTTACCTTTTGAAAAATTTCACCCTTCGCCACTGCTTTCGTGTGCCAAATTTCATCCGAATCCGTTTAGCATTTATCAGCGCTATAATATTGGTTGCGCTGTACTGCAGTACGAACTGAAGAGTCCTATTGTTCGCACAATATAATATATTTTTGTAACATGAATCTATAACCCTGTTATTGTTTGTGCCAACAATAAAACCCTTCTTTCATTCAACAGTTAGGGCGCATTTCTAACAAACATCCAAGCACTTTCACAAACTTTTGCATTTACAACATTAATTAGTTTTCCTCGTGCAAAATTCATCCAAATCGCTTCAACGAATTGTTTGCTTTACAAACGTCTCGATAGCTTAGAGCAGGGTTTCTCAAAGTGCGGCACGCGGACCCCTAGAGGTCCCCATTCGACGGTAGAGAGTTCGCGACGAGATTTACGTGATGGTGGCTTGATGACTAGCAGCCACGTGTGGCATACATGGTAGCGCGTGTGCGACTAAAGTCATCGCTCACTCTCGCACCAGTGTTACCAAATTTATTTTTAGGGGACCGTACCACTAATAAAAATTGTATTTTAACAAGAGTTTTAGAAAAAAATAGTACGCATTGAAATTTCAATAAACGAAAGTAATATAAATGAATAATGGGTTAAATTAGTTAGTCAAAGAGTTCGCTATCATCTGGAAGCTACTACAGGTGCTCTTGGAGCCAAAAGTTTTGGAAACCCTGGCTTAGAGAATAGAATTCACGAAGGCTCAGCGACAATCCAATTACAATAGCAATATGCGTGTGGATCTGTGATATGACAACAATGCACCGCGGCGCGATCTCGGCGCGTGGAATATTCGTGCAATGAAGGTGCTAATGCCGACGTTATGCAGTGTTATCCGTGCGCGTATACTTGCAAGGTATGGGATAGAAATTCCTTAGAGATAACTTATATTTCTAATGGTAAGTTGTTGGTAAATAAAAGGAGAAACCGTTGAATGTATTTCTACGATATTTGGGATATTGAATAGAACTTATATTTCTAATAAATGTAAAGACAAATAAACGGAGAAACTGCTGAAAGTATTTCTACGATATTTGGGGTATAGATAAATGGTTTGGTCTTTGTATGTTTGTTGGAAGTAAACGCAGAAATAACTGAACGGATTAGGATGAAATTTGGCACACGGGCGGGCCATGTCCTTTTTATGCCGGTAATTTACTTACACATACACATCATCACGCATTTATCCCCGAAGGGGTATGCAGAGGTGCAACCAAGGCACCCACTTTTCGCCGAGTGTGTTCCGTCCCAGGATGTGATAGGGGGCGAGCCTATCGCCATATCGGGCACAAATTCCAGACTCCGGGCTAATATTGAGCAGAAAAACCCAAATATCACTTTGCCCGACCCGGGATTCGAACCCAGGACCTCAGAGCGCTGCCGTACCGCACATGCAGTACAACTATGCCACCGAGGCAGTCAGGCAGGTAATTTACTTCCATGGGATTTTTATCTGATTTTTTTAATAGATAAAGATAGCGACATACAATAATATGGGATTTGTAGCAGAAAAAGCTTCTCATGCAAGCGAAGACGCTGACAACACCTAGTTTTTCATATTATAACAGAACAACGATTTTCTTGCTTACACAGTCTAGAACGTCGTAACCGCAAAAACATAATACTGGCCGGCATAACTATTGCAACCGAAAATTAAGACAAGAAAATGTCGAAAACACTTGGTGCAGTGTAATCAATTCCGTAGAATAAAAAACAAATCACAATTCAAAGAGATTAAGGAAGTTTTTCGAAAAACAACTAAAACAGACAAAGCCGTGACCGCGGGCGGTTTGTATCTTGTATTTACTTCCCGTCTTATTTGCTCAGGGGACTCAAAGTATTACAGCCTATATTTCGGACAAAGCCACTGTGATATGAGGGTATAAAGCATATTTCATCTAGATACGAATTGCCTGAGGAATAAGACATATTTTTGGTAAAATAAAATATGGAACAAACGAAGCATGACTTGGCTGGTGGGCAATGCTTTTTTATTGTTGCTGGCGTAGTTATGGTAGCTTTGATGTTAATTTTTAACCAATGAGATATCTTGAAGACAAAAAATATCTTTCTGTATAATCTATATTTCTTTTCTTCATTATCTATAATATAAAAATGAATGTCTTAACTGATTTCATTCGTATGTTTTTTAAGTTTCATATGGGAAGAATAATTTTTAAAATTGCTCAGTATATTTTTGTTTTTAGAATTTGTTGAATTTGTTAAATGTAAAGTTTGAAAGATACCTTTAGTTCCCAAAATAGTTTCGAGTGGAAATTAAAAGGAAAGGCCACAGTTCGAAATGAATATTCATAGCTAAGACAGGAACGTCTGTCGAGTCAGAATACCCTTTTGTATTCTTTATGCATCTTAGTATAAATACATATATTTTAATTTTTCTTTTATTGTTCTGCATTGAAAATGTTCAGTTCAAAACAAAGCCATTGATATAAAGTTTTGGACAAAATTACGCAAACCGAATATAATTTTTGGGTCAACCTTCTCAACTAAAGTTCGTGTATAACTTTGACAATACAGTTAAGTGTTTGTACCAAAGGGCAATAGTTTAGAAAGTGTTACAATACACTGTAGGTGACACTGGCGACTTTATGTAACCTTCGGGTTCAAAGGAGGTTAAATTTAATCATAAATGTAATAATTACAAACACATTTCATCTATTATTGAATCAATTATTATTATAACGTAAAATTTTGTTACGTTACATAAGGCAATCAAAATCTGTAGCGTACTTACCGTTGACTTAGAATCATGAAACTGGACAAGAACCAATGCACATGTTAAGGTAAAAATTTGGAAACCGTAAATATGTTCTTATATACTTTAACACCATACCAAATAGTTTGTACGGAACCATTACTTTGGTCACACCTCCGCTCGCACCGCAACTCGCAAATCTCCGGTTTTAAAATAATTTAATGTCCTGGCTTTACGAAATAGATATTGAAGATTCAAAATCAATCTATCTATCACACCAACACCATTTCATCTAAGTCACAATTATCATCCATCTTTCTAAAATTCTAATAGACATAAAATGCTGGTAAACTAACCGTGATATCAGCAAGAAACCAATATAAAACTGAACAAAACTGCGGCGGTATGAATAAATTCCATGAATAAATAATATCTTGGTTATAAAGAAACCTGTTGAAGATGGGAAAAGTTCAGATCGCCCACGGAGTTCTATTATAACTAGTGATAGGACAGCGATACACTTTATACACTTAATTTAGAATGGCTTCATCTGTTAGAATATTGATATCACTTTGCTAGTACTTGCGGCTATTGTTAAACTTCTGAAATAGAAGTGGTTTAAAACAAAATATATTTTATGTTATTAGAATAGCGTTGTTTTATGGAAATTATGAAATTGGTCTAATAATAAAATGCTTACCCCTTCACTGTAGATATCAATTCTCTCTTTGGTCTATCAACTTTTGGAATAAAAAAATATGAAATAAATAACATTTTATGCTTGGATGTTTTTAATACAATTTGCTCGGGTATGTATGCTCCAGAGTGGATTATCGTTAAGTTAGTAGCAGATATAAGCTAAACAAAATCGATTTGGAAAGGTTCTTTGTATACTACACCTATCCTACATCCTGTAACATCCCTCTTTGCAAAGAGATGTAGGTAGAAGGTTAGATATAAAAATAATTGCTACCCACAGCAAACTTATAAATTGATTTTACACTGTCTGAAATATTTAAAAACTGCTTGGTCCTCGTGAAAAGACTTTCCCGCTACAAAAGTTGCTAAAATACTACGTCACCAGCACCATCTATTTCAAAACAGATTTAAAAAATCCATTATTACCATGGCACCAAATTTTCGAGATAAAAATTAGCTATGTGTTAATCCGGGACATAGCACGTTATCGGGATAAAAAGTAGCCTATAATCCAGGATTTGGTCTACTCTTCTGTCAAATTTAATCCAAATTCGTTCAGTTTTCTGCGTTTACTTTTAACAAACATCCAAACATTTTACAAACAATCGCATTTGTAATACCAGTAAGGTTAATTAATAAAACATAATTACAAACTACCTCTGTCACTTTCAAACGGCTTAACGAAGTAAGCAATAATGTGGTTAAATTCACACGCGTTTCAATCTAGAAGTTCTGATTGGAAATGTGCGTCGTCAAGTTCTACAGATTAAGAGAAATTTGCCAATAGAACTAGTAATGTATACAAATATTATAAATACGAAAATCTATATAACGACTACACTTGAACCGATTTCTTATGATTGCGCGAATGTTAGACAATGAATTAGAGCTACTTATTAGATTTTTCGCAACATTTTGTTTTATATTTAGTGCCGCCGTTTCGAAGACTAGTATCTTTTTAGTAACCTCCCTGTGGCCATGATGTATTTAGATTCTATTTTTATTTATATTTGTAAAAAATATTGCATTCACTACGAATTTATTTATATTTCTAACTTATTCCCTTCACTATACTTAGAGAATTCAACATGATAGAACCACAAGTTCTTAAAATAAACATGAAACTTAAGACATAAAACATAATGAATTTCACCAAAATTATCTTTATTACCTCTGCTAGTATACATCAGCCACTAGAGATTTATTCACATTTACATATTATATATTCTCATTTACCAACCAAAAGACTTAAACACGTTATGCATATCATCCACAACTGATACCATTAACTCATGCAAGTAAATGTGTTTCCATACATCTACATAAAGTGGAGGTCGTAACTCCGTTAGTAAAACTAGAGTCAGCGTCCCCTCTCCGGAATAGTACGAGAGGAAATTGGTCCTGTCGAGTGACAGATTATAGAATATGTTAGCTGTAATCAAATTTACTATAGCATGTTTAATTAAATATAAACAATATCGAGCCGAATTGAGACTAAATATTGTATACGATAATTTTTTTAATAGTATGACTGTAATGTGAACATTAACAAAAGTATGTTCAAATAGAAATTATATAGTAATTAATAATAATATCAGAATTGTATTTAAGGAAGGTTATAGGCTACTTTCAGTCCCGGGAAAATATATAGCGGTACTTTTATCCCCGAAAACTCCTTCACGCGGGCAAAACCACGTGCAATAGCTAGTATATTTACGAGTAGCATTTACTCAGAAGTTGTGAAACGCCCTTAATGCGGTAAGAATTATAATATAACAAGTTGAAATGTTTCTATTGTACTAAAACAATAGGTCGAATGTCGAGTACAAGCGATACCTTAATTATTTAACCATGAATTCTACCTCACACAAAAGTAATTTCAACTTGAAAACACAATTATCTAATAAGTTACACCTCCTTTGAACGTCTTTCTTTAATTTAATCTTTATTACAAAACCCAGGGGCTGAATAATAGAACTGAGACATAAATGATAGTGGAAACTTCTTTAATAATAAAATAAGATGCCTCGCTGTAGAGACTTGGACATTTCGTAATTTGAAAATTGATTTCTCGCTTCGGCATTATAAATGAAGCTAAGTTTCTCAAACTTTTATTAAGTCCCTTTAGTATTATAAGATATTCCTACACTTACTAGCGAAATAAATATTTTTGTTATTTTTTTTTTTATATTTTGGATTTCAAAATACATTGAATTCTGTATTCATTCACGTTACTTAATACTCAATCTAGATGTAAGGAGTTTACATATATAAACTAAAGTCCATCGCCGTGTCTGTCTAAACGCGATAAAATCAAATACCAAACGAATTTTGATAAAATTTGAAATAGAGATAGTTTGAAACTTGGGAACACATAAACATATACGGATATTTTAATCCCGCGAAAACTACAAACCCATTCAAAAATAAAAATAAAATGCTTTATTCATCACATAGGCGAACATAGTTGCACTTATGATAAGTCAAGGTACATGAGAATATTTCATTATTATTTAATTAAATTAGATTATATAAACAAAGACAATTTATATTGAAAATAAAATAAATGAAAAATATACTTAGTAAACAAAGAAGCCAGCTCGGGCTGGCAGGGAAGAAGAAATAAAATGATATAAAATAAACCATGAAACGTATCACCGCTATGCCCAAAGGCAAAAATATTTAGATTAAAGAAAGCATATAGTTGCATCTTTATGACTAATTTCCCTTACATTATATCTGGCAGAATGTATCGGAACTTATAAGTTATATTACCATCCTATGTTTTTATACCAACACTCATAGCAAATAAAATATTATGATTATGATTATGATTATTATGATTTACTCTTTTTATACAGACAGGTGAAATCACTCTACTACACTGAATGGTATTAAAGTAACAGCCAGATAAAATATTGACTGATGATATGATAATGCCTCGTTAGTTAACTATACAGTTATACCGGCCTGTGCGAAACCGGACATACACGGGCTAATCTAAAAGCGTCACACATTTACGTGGGCCATTACGACGGGTTCACCTACAAGGACCCCCTATCCGGACGCATACAGAAATACTGGTAGTAGGATATATTTTATATCCGCCCAGATAGCAACCACCGTACGAAAGGTGTTAAAATCCGCCATCGTGGCCCACGTTAGTGTGACGTTCTGGGACCAACTTACGTATATCTGGTTCCAACAGGCCGATATAATTGTGCTGACTGTCGAGATGCAATCATCTCTCGACATTCTATTGAACCTCATTCTAATTATCAGTGCAGTGAGGTCACTTTGCCGTGACAGCATAAAAAAAGACATCCATATCTATACTATTATATAAAGCTGAAGAGTTTGTTTGTTTGTTTGTTTGAACGCGCTAATCTCAGGAACTACAAGTCCAAACTGAAAAAATATTTTTGTGTTGAATAGTCCTTTGTTTGTGGAGTGCTCTTAGTTATATATCATCACGCTATGACCAATAGGAGCGGAGCAGTAATGAAACATGTTGCAAAAACGGGGACAATTTATTAGTTTTGAGAGCTTCCGTTGCGTGCGCTGCATAAACGGTTAAAGTTATGCAACAATGATGTATCACGGGATTGTTCCTCTTAAAAAGTTCTAAAAAATATATTATAAAACAAAGTCCCCCGCTGCATCTGTCTGCCTGAACGTGTTAAACTCAAAAACTACCCAACGTATTAGGGTAAAATTTGGTATGGAGACAGTTTGAGACCCTGGGAAGAACAAAGGCTCCCGGGAAACTACTACTTTTATAACGGAAAACTTTAGCCTGAAAAACTTTATAACGCGGGCGGAGCCGCGGGCAAAAGCTAGTAAAATAATAAAATTAATTAAATTATAAATAAATAGAGGGCGACACGGACTTACTTGAGAACCGTTTGCACTATGTAAAAGGTTCCTGCCGACGTTAATTTAAAATTCCTATTTTCGAGGGAACTTGAGATGGCAAGACGCATGATTGTAACTCACCTCGGAAATTATATAGACAGTTGCAAATTTCAAAGGAAACTAATTTTGGTTTCGACATTCGTGAATTCTTATGGCCAATTAGTTGCGTGTTGAGTCTAGATTTTTGGTGAATTAGATCTGATTGTTAAGGTATTCGCCTCAGGCTCGTACTCTTAATCAAATTTTTCAATTATGAACATTATAATGAGATCAATGAGGTATATTTCGTAATGGACTTTAGATATATCCAGGACTTTATATTTAAATGAACTTAACTTCTCTTATTGTTCAGACTTTTGTCAATATAACAACTTCGTCTTGTATTCTTTACCAGTTTTGTTGTAAGTTATAAGTTGGTATAACATACACAATCATTATGCATAGAATACTACTGTGTCATTATCTATATATGTTATTTACAGCCGATTATAATTTACGGTTACATATAGCTAAATAAATTTTGTTTTTTTAGGTATGTGTTAAATAAAAGATTTAAAACTACCGCCACATTATGATTTCTTATGCTTACACGAATGTAAGACTTTGAAATAAAACTATTTGTCAGATTTTATCACGGTTCTGTCTGTCCCCGCCTGACTTTATCGCGTTTTTATCGCAGATTTTTATATTTTAAATATCTCCCGACGTTTCGAAGACTTTGCATCCTACGTGGCCCAAGACCACCCATGACCACGATGTGAGTTGATGTTTGTAATATTAACAACCTTTTAATTCAAAACGTTGTTAAAATTACAAACAACAAATCACAGCTACACTAACAAATTACTGTCGTTCCATTGGTCGTTACCCACCACCGATCCCCCATAAAAACACCAGCAAATACCACTTCAAAACATTGCCAGGTTTATGCACACTTAAAAACGGCGTGCAGTAAAGCAGAGCTCAGTAATTAAGAGAAGCTCACGGAAGAATCCAATTTCGAATGTTAATTACTCATTTAAATTGAGGTCTCGTTTTGGTCTTGGAGAAATTTTTAACTGCCCCAAGTATTCGGAGTGTAATTAATGAAAATGAATTAAGAGTTACTCGGTTTGGCTTTTGATTCTATGATTATTGGATGGAACAGTGCACCCGGCGGAATCCGGATAATTAATTATTATGATTCACTCGGTAAGAGCTTGTTCGGAATGATTATGTCTCAAGGGTTCTCACTAACGCCCGAAATTAATAATGTATCTACTATCCAAGACTGAAACCTATCTTAGATTGCCGACTATCTTTCGATTGCTCTCCTACCGGCATGCCAATATCTTAACTCGCCTATCCTTGCTTGCCTTCAACGATAGATCGCTGGCAGTCCTTTCCAGATGCGTTCCCTCCTGACCATTCCATTTTATGCAGAATAATCCATTCGTAAAAAAAATACTTTTTGTATTTTTCATACAAACTATTCGTTTCAATATTTGCCTAATTGCAAAAAATAAGACTTGCAGTAATAAAAAAATATTTTATGTATTTTAGCCCTCCAAAGGAATAATTAATAATTAGTACATGTCATATTTAAGATACAAACTTTTTAATAAGTTTCAAAATGGAACGTGAGTAATGTGGTTGCTAACATATTTTGACACTGAAGTTTAATAACATTGTTCATAATATATTAATAAATCTTTAAAGGATTTAGTTTTTAGTATGAAGTACGCAGTAAACTCGGTGCCATATAATAATAATTGGACTCTGTACACATTATCCAGTGTTATTGAACAAATTACAATTCCGTTATACATAATTGTTGCATAACTTACACCGTTTATGCAGCGCACGCAACGAAAGCTCTCAAAAGTAATCAATTTTAGCCGTTTTTGGTCCCATTGGTCATAGTGTGATGATATACATATACCCTATAATAGCCATCCTCAATAAATGGGCTATCCAACACTACAAGAATTTTTCAATTCGAACCGGAAGTTCCTGAGACCAGCGCGTTCAAACGAACATACTCTTCAGCTTTATATAATAGTATAGATAATGTATAGAAATTTTGCCTGTTTCTATGTTTTAACTCTCAACTAATAAAACTATGTTAATTTGTAATTATTATTTTGAAATACAAATGTAGATAAGCAATAAAATAAATAGCAGTGATTGTAAAGGTATTTTATTTTACTAAGTAAAGAAGTTATTTGTTAATGCTGTTCTTTCTCCACCATCTTGATTCTCTATATTGTTTTCATAATTAATAATATCAGCAGTTGATAACTCCACTTCGGTTGGAATTTCCTCTAGCCTGTGATTCCGACAAATATTGTGCAAAACTGCAGTTGCAATTATTATTGTTTGAACTTTAGGTAAAGATAAACGCAACGTCAATGCAATCACAGGGAAGCGACGTTTCCATGTACCAAATGTCCTGAAAAAGATAATATAAATATTTCCTATTCCACAGCATAAGTTGATGGAATGGAGAAACACCATAGTTCCTGAAAAACGATGCAATTGCCCCTTGTTAGTACCTATCTAATAGTTCGGTAGGTACGGTATTTTTTGTAAATAATGTCAAAAATTATTTACCTTGTACATAGAAGTAACACGAATATACGAGATCAGTTTAACTAACACTGATTGGCAAGCAGATTTCGAAAGCCTAATCTAAACGTGAAATCAAACTCATCCAGGGTCTGCATGTAGTTAACTTTTTCATTACCCGTGATGAAGCGCGACTTTCAGTTTCGCTATCAGTATCGCTAGTCCCTCCAAATCACTGTCGTCACTGTCACTAGAGAATATGGATATTTCCATTGCCTTTTCGTTTCCCTTAAAATCAGTGTAAGCGATATTCAAAACATATGGAGTAAACTGAGGAATTGGTCCGATTGGAAAATGCGATTGTTTACAACAATCAAACCAAATGTCAAAACGGGTAGATAGAGTATTGGCAAGCGTAAACTGTCATTTTCAAACAGAGGGTAATCTATGATCTGTAATCCGTCCTCTCAAAGATCGATTATTGTTATTGATAGCTTACTCAATCTATGGATTGGTTATTGGCATGCTTTATCCATAAAAACGAATGAATTATCAATCTTAGATGGCATACATTGGATTAGGATTGGTTATTAATTTCGGGCGTAAGTGTGCAAAACTGTTAGAGATGGGTAGTATAGTATTAAACCACTGATTTAGATACTTTCCGTGTACAAAAGAACAGTCATGGACATGAGTGTGTCATAGTTGGACAGCTTATTCAATATTCGTCAGTCAAAATTCATAATTATGTTTATTCGCCAGTAGTCTAAATGAGATATTAATATCATTTCACAAATCTTCAAAACCTAAAGGTGACCTGTGACTTATCTAAAGTTAATGTGTGTTCGTTGTGAATTATCGCCAGCTTTAATGATAAAGAAAAGCATCGTGAGAATACTTGCAATCCTTGAGGTCTCTAAAAAAATTTAAAGTATGTGAAGTCTGCCAATCCAGGCCAGCGTGGTGGACTAAAACCTGATCCCTTTCAGTAGTAAGGCCCATGCCCAGCAGTGGGACCGTATATAATACAGGGCTGATATTATTATTATCATTATACACATCTATAAATTATTGTTTACCTATTTTTATAGCCTACGGAGGCAGACGAGCTGATAGATCACCTGATGGTAAGTAGTCACCATCGCCAGTCGCCAATCTATATATAATTATAATAGCACACGTTTATAACAAAAACTTGTTATGTGACTTTGGTAAAGGACATTCACCCGAATGAAGCCGCAACCAAGAGATAGTATTTTTAAAACAAGTTTAAATTCTGAAATATTTTTAAAATATTTAAATAGAATTAAGCCAGAATTATTTGCATAGGGATCTTTGAAATTTAAAACCTTAATTATTCATCACAACTAATAATTTTAATGTATTCGACTGCATATTAATAGCAAAAGTATGTTTAATTTTAATTAATATTACAGTGGTCTAATTGAATTGCAAATCCTACTAATATTATAAATGCAAAAGTTTGTGAGGATGAATGTATAGATGTATGTTTGTTCCTCTTTCACGAAAAAACTACTGAACGGATTTGGATGAAACTTTACAGTAATATTCGTTATAGATCAGAAAAACACATAGGCTACAATTTGTAATGACTTTGTGTAATTTGGTCATAACATAACGATACATATCAAGTAAGTAGGAAAAAAAAGAATTGCGGAAAACCCCTTCACGCGGACGAAGCCGCGAGCATAAGTTAGTATTTAAATGCTTTATTTTTGCAATACAATTTACTTTTTCGTATCTCCTCAACGCGCAAGAGTCGTCCGACGTTGTTGAACTTTGAAAAGCAGTGCCCTAAGCTGATGAATGTTGTATGAAATATTCGGGACTAAAACTCAATATAAAATCATCAGTAAACATGTATAATATTTTTAATAGTGTACTCTAATAATAAAGAAGTTAAACAGCCATGAGATTTAATCCCCAACAAATTGTATCACGAAGCATTCAATCATAAAACCAGCAGACCGACGCCTTTGCCAGTTAATTGAATTGTTAAAGTCTTATAACAATTATAAAGGGTTGTTCACAAAGCCCTAGAGGTTCTGTGTCAATAAGATAATTAACTATCACTTGTATAGATTTGGTATAGCAATTCTATTTACTTGAATAGATTTTAGAGTCGACTCAAAATTGATGGAAGCAATTTTATGAAGAATAATTCAAATGAAGATTTCTTATGTTTTTGCGAATGTTAAACATCAGAATAGAACTATATTTCCGAAAACTAGTTTAATTTCGATTTAATGAAGATTTCAAAATTAAGTAGGTCTTCAATGGTTCCATTGCCGAATAAAATACTCAAACAACTACTAACTAGACTAATAATGAAATAGTTGAACATTTTAATGACATAATTTCGTTGATACCTCGGAGTAATACCACAGGATAAAAACAGGAGCGACAATTTTTCCACTGAAGTAACATCGTAAACATCATTTTATGGAACATCAATTTTTTTCCCAACGAAAATTATACTTGCATTAATATGGTTTGTTGAATCTAGATATTTTAGAATATCCCACATTTTTGTTTTTTAGCTTAGTGTTGTTGAAGTTTTAGTGCATAAATTAGCTTCTAGAAGGTAGTGTGCTGACCCTGCGGTGGTTGTTGCGGCCCTTCCTGCCCCTGCATCACGATCTACACTTGCTGCACTAAGATTTGCTAGTGTACAGTACGGATGGATGCCGGCGTTCACCAGTTCCTACGGCGAACCGTGGCGTCTGCAGCAGAGTGATCGAGGGTAGCGGTCCATAGGATTTCCATGTTTGTTCTCAGTGCAATAGTGCCGCCATGTGCAAATATTTCAATATTACTTCAATGTTATTCTTCTTTGTCGTCAAAAGGTCATGTCCTTGAAGCGTCTTGACGGAGTCAATAATGAGCTGTTTCCAAGCCTTCCAAGTTTCCAAGTTTTTAGCTTTAATCAAGGCAATGGTAATAGAAAGTCCTGTATAACATGACAATGTTTTTATTTGATTAGACCAGCAGGTAGGCGATCGCCCACGTGGTCTTCTGCCGTCTACTTTTCATACAACCAGCAGTTTGTCGAAGTTATTTATCTGGCTGTCTTCGGGCGATGTAGAATAAACAACTTAGGACTCGTTGGTAGCATATGGTGGACTAAGTAAAATGTTACTTATGCATGACAATGATTGAAAACATATTTAGATGTTTGTTATAAGTAAACTCAGAAACAGTTCGACGGATATGAATGTAATGGGTGCCCATTTGTGAGATTTTAGGAATAAGAGTTGGTGAGAGGAGATGAGAAGTGAGGGAGGTGAGATTTTAGAATGTGGTCTTTCTGCGTGCGCAGAGAGACCAAATCCTAAAATCTGAGAACATATCAAGGATATAACAGGATTTTAAGAGCGGAAAAAGAAATTTCACGCGGACTATGATGCGAGTGAAACCAATAACCGTAACTAACACGATGTACTATAAATATTCTAAATAATACCTCCTGACTAATAAAAACAGACACACATCACGCCTTTTCCTCCGAAATCGTAGGTAGATGCAACAGACACTTCGCGCCATGCGTGTTCTGCCCACGATGAGATCAAACATCGCGTATCGCCAAATCGTGCATAAATTTCAGAGACCGGGTTATTGATCAAAAAACCCCATTATCATTGACCGACACGCGAGTCGAACTCGGGACCTCAGAGCACCAAGAATTTGCCCACTACGCAAAGATACCCATATTATCAAAACAAAATTCTTCAGACTGTATATAAAAGCAAATCAAGGATATATAAGCTACTCTCGATAACACGCGACATTAGTTCGTCTCCTACACCTGGGTCCGCTCAGATCACAATGACAAACATCATTCCGTTCCAGCAATCAATTCCAAATGCACCTGGTACGGGAATTGATTGCGTTGGACTGAAGGAATTTTACACTCTAAGTTATCTGTAAAATAAATTATAACCAGGGTCAACAGAGATGACAAACATTTAATATATTTATACATACAAGTGAAATTGTTTGTTGTTTAATGAATACGGTTTATCGATAAAATGACGATTTTATAGTAAAATTGTCTTCGTAAACCCCTAAAATATTCTGATAAATTGATAATTAAAGTCAATCAAAATTACTAAGTTAACTAAGACAGACCAAACTAACTCCAGGATGCGATGATAAGTACCACTTTGTGTGTCTTAATTGGTACACACCCACCCCTTTCATCCCCCGAAGGGAGACAAAGGCGCAATCAATCCACCCACTTTTCGGCGTGTGTATTCCGCCCCATGATGTGATAGGCCGAGCCATGACGAGCACAAATTACATACTCCGCGCAGTCACTGAGAAGAAAAACCCAATACCACTACCCAACCCGGGATTCGAACCCAAAACGTCAGAAGTAATCGTACCGCGCACACAACACCACCAAGGCAGTTTGAATTCGTAATTTTGACAATAATTTGAATTATTACATAACCTAACCCAACTACCATACTTCTATTGTGAACACACTAGATAAACTTACACATTTATTACAACATACGTACGTAGTTGATTGATATCATCGATTATCGATATATCGAGCATTTGCTTGCTTAATAGGCATCCAAGTCCTGTCAGTAATACGTGATTTTATCAGAGTTCAAAGGCTTTACGTGAGCCCTTTATCGCTCATATTTTACGATATATTTACTGAGTAATGCATACATTGGCTTATAATCTTACCAAACGGTATTATCTGATAGGTTTTGGCGTATTTAGAGATAATGGTGTTTTATTTATAGAAGTAGTGATCCGACTATTTGGATGTTCAATAGACGCAGTATTTGAACAAGTAACTATAAACAGTACAGTCGACATTCTATTGGACCACTCCACTTACAGTCAAGTACAGTTAGAGCCAGGTACAGTTTCAGTTCAAGTGCAGTTTTTAGCCGTGCATGTATGAAAAAATAAATAACTACAAAATGTATACTTAAGGTTATAGCTTAAGGTCCATTTTCATACATTTTGTGGATGTGGATGGATATTTCGGCCTTTAAAATTTAATACGACGAAATTTTAAAGGCCGAAATATCCATGCATATTAATTATTTTTACGTTTTTCTTTCAACTGCGAGAACTAATCACTAACTAGACGTGAATTTAAATTCTTTACTTGCCAATACTTGTTTAGTTACCCAGATTAAAGGTGAAACAAAATGTATGAAAATGGACCTTAAGCTATAACCTTAATATGGTAACTATAAATCTAATTTATTTATTTTATTATGGTTTTGTTTTCCCCAAAAATGTATCCTTTTGCTGCAGCGTAGTACTCATCGATTTGTTGGTATCGAAGGTTGGTCTGGAAATATTGAAATGCTTATTAATATTAACAAGATGACACATTTGACAGGCAGCGGGAAAACGAATTCTTATACTCATGACCAATGTTGGATCCAATACTCCAACATAAATTACTGTTTTGATGCCATTTGCATTTAATTCACGTTTTACCGAATCTATATTATAGCAGTAACATCAGTGGTGCATACCAAAATCACGTTGTAACGGCTACGAACGAATTAAGTTTTGGTGTCAGCGAGTCGATATAAACCTTGTATATATTTTATTATAATCTACTATAAATACTATAAAGCGGTAAAGTTTGTTTGTTTGTACGAGGTAATCTCTGGAATTACTGAAACAATTTTGTTTTTTTTACTAATAGGACGCTACATTACTACTGAGTGCTATAAGCTACTTTTTATCCTATGAAAATCTAAAGCGGAACTTTTATCACGGAAACCTTACTCACGCGGGCGGAGCCATGGGCAAAAACTAGTCTTTACTATTCTTTCATGCTCATCTTATTCATATGTAGTAAAATATATGTATCATTTAAAGCTCAAGTAAGTTAATAGAATAATAACTAATGAGGAAGCCAGTACTACAAACATTTAATTAATAAAATCTTTACGAAACCATTCACCTCTACCTCTAATTATATTGAGAATGGTCCGACTACAACAATAAAGCAAGAATCCTTTGACTGACCAAAGCAAAGGTAAATGGACAGTAAAAAGAATCTAATGAAAATTCTTTCGAGTTTGTTTTGTAATTTGTAAGGTTTTAGATTGATAAAGAGATCAAAGAGCTGTTATTTAAAAAGCGAAACAAGATGGGTTAGTGTTATGATTGCACGTAAATAATTTTGGATTAGTTCTCTTTGTGAGGGACTTTATACTCTGCAGAACAAAATAATACTCTTATTAACTTGAGGACTTTCTCTAAAACAGCATAAATATTACTAGCGTATTAGGTTATTATATATTACTGTTACTTATCTTATTTAATTCCTATATAAATCTACATATGTTAATGAATATTTTTTTTATATAAAAAGAATAATATTAAGACCACAGTGGCAAAGGGTCTATACAGGGGCGGCCCTAAACAACGCGAGGCCCCAGGCGAAAGCAAAAAGAAGCAGACGCGAGGCCTCGGGCAGAGTAAAAAAAAAACGTTCTCCTTTTTTCACAATTTCGTCGGTAAGAACGTAAAAAAAAGGTCCCGCGAGGCACCGCGCGAGGCCCCGGGTGGTTGCCCGGTTCATGTCCCCCAAAGGCCGCCTCTGGGTCCATATAACCTGATTCCTGCCAGCTTTATGTAGAATCTAATAATTATCATTAAAACGATTTGCATACCGTATTTATGCATATTAGTACCTACATGTTATGTCGGGTACTCTTTTGGAAAATTTTACCCTTTGCCACTAACTGTACCGCTATATTGCATTAAAATGCACACACCTCCAAGAAACCTACAATACTCGATCAAATAAATTGCCCAATTCAAAGTTGTGTTCGACGACACAATGTGGAAAATCAGCCGAAATTGCAGTTTGGTGCATACGATTCCATTTTGTGTAAACCAGTTCAAATCAAAGTATGTTTCAAATACATATAAATTGTTACACGGTATATTGTAGCATGGGTTGACTAGATAAGAAGTTATGCAAAGTTTTGCAAGCACTGATTAAGTAATGTAAGTCAATGTAAAAGTTTTAAAATTATTTGTAAAATTATCACATAACATACATTTTAAAAAAGGCGATAGCCTAGTTGGGAGTATAACGGATTGCCGAGACAAGTATTCACAGGTTCAAAACCCAAGGCCATGTACCTCTGTGTTCTAAAGTTATGTCAGTATTCTTTGTGAATTATCGCTTGCTTTAACGGCGAAGGAAAACATCGTGAGGAAACCTAGATACAGGTGAAGTTTTGAAGCTATGTGAAGTCTGACAACCTGCACTAGGCGTGGTGAACTAAGGCCTGAACCCTCACAGTAGCACAGGAGGCCCGTGCCAAGCAGTAGCAATATATTTATTTAATTTATTTAACACTTTATATACAGAAAAGTATAAGGCGGACAAAATGTCAGAGGCATTTTCTACCAGTCGACCTTAAGGTGGTGCAGAGATAAGCAAGGTAGGTGCATCTCTAAATGGTGAAACAAATATATCATACAGGGCTATTATTTTGACATAGCCACACCCCGTTTATCTTCGAAATGATAGAAAGAAAATGTAAACTAATGTTGTCGGGGAATGGTGTCCAGAATCTAATAATTCGCAGCCCCAGTACGTTGCCAGAGTAAGCACTACCATTATCCAATCATAATTAAATGAACTCAAACAAAAATATAACATTCCCGTTCAATCCGTAATTAAATTTCAATTCGCTATTAATTCATCAATTTACCGAACATATTAACAAATACGTTGAAACTATGAACGCGTGAAATAATTTTTAATTATAAATGCGATTAGATATGTTACGTATTTGTTATGAACTGTCAAATAACCTGTGACAATAGTTTATTTAGGAGTGAAATGGGCTACTGGGACGAAGGTTTGCAAATGGGAACCCCAAGTTCATGTATATCTGACTTTTCTAAAAATTTGTGTATGTTATATACTTGCCCACTGCTGAGCACGGGCCTCCTCTACTACTGAGTGGGATTAGGCCTTAGTCCACCACGCTGGCCTAGTGCGGATTGGTAGACTTCACACACCCTCGAAATTCCTATAGAGAACTTCTCAGGTATGCAGGTTTCCTCACGATGTTTTCCTTCACCGTTAAAGCAAGCGATAATTCACAAAGAATACACACATAATTTATAAGAAAAATCAGAGGTGTGTGCCCTTGGGATTTGAACCTGCGGACATTCGTCTCGGCAGTCCGTTCCACAACCAACTAGGCTATCGCCGCTTCTTTTTCTTTGTGTATGTATTCTTTGTGAATTATCGCTTACTTTACACTTAGGTCGCGTTCAAATGTTGCGCCGGTGTATATTACGGTACGACTGCAGTGCTAGGTCTTGGGTTCAATCCAATAAGATATGGCATAATTCTTGCGGACCTTATATAGTAAATAATAATAATAATATCAGCTCTGTATTATATACTGTCCCACTGCTGGGCACAGACCTCCTCCGCCATCCCTCTCCTGAAAGGGATTAGGCCTTAGTCCACCAAGCTGGCCTGGTGCGGGTTGGTAGACCTTATATAGAAATTTACTTTAATGACCATATATATACAGAAAATATACCAATATATGCATAAATTACAATATGGATAATAAGAAGTATTTTACATCGGTGTTTAGTTATGTCACGGTAGACTGAGTAACCCTCGCATGAGCGCAATTTTTTGTACGTATCTTTCCAATGTCTGCTCTATATAATCTTGAAACCCTTTGGTTTAAACACATATTGCTTTAACACTTGAAAACCGATGAGTTCGTTTTATCTATCTGGGATACAATTGATAACCACAAATTAGCTCAGTTATTTAACAGAGCTAGAGGCAATAAGTAACATTCTCAGCATCAGTTGTACTAATTTGTATGGATCGGCATGAACGGAGTACCGGGGCGGCCTTAATTAACAAAATGAAACAAGTTTTTAATTGTTTCTTTAGACAACAGCTATTCATCTTGAACCTAATGAGAACTGAAGTTATTTGGGAAAAACTTCCTTATTTCTGTAAAGAACTGGATTAACTAAAATGCAATAGAGACAGTGACTAATAACTTGAAACCTTATCGTCGAGTTACGTAACTGTATATTGTTAAACGCTCTTTTTAAAGTATTAAACATTACATTAACAAAAATAATTACACAATACAATTTTAGTCATTTTTGGACTACGTGCAACCAGAGAGAATAATAGAATAGTCGTATTGTAATGCTCTTTGGAATAGTCGCCACATGATTTATATTTTCTGCCAGCCTGTCCGCGCAGCCGAACACTCCCGGAAACGCCCGATGTCATCGGCTAGGATAACAGCGCGTAACAATATAATTATATAAACATTAGTTTAAACGTTATAGTATATTTTTGCTGGACATTGCTCGATGCCGCCATCCTGCAAGTCTGTGTACATCTAAATGAATTTAATATTGTACAACAAATAACCACACCTACTAAAACTGTCATTTTGCTGGTAGTAGGATATATTTTATATCCGTCCGGATAGCGATCACCGGACACAAGGTGTTAAAACCCGTCATAGTGGCCCACGTAAGTGTGTCGCGTTCCGGGATCAGTCATATATCCAGTTCCAACAGGCCGGCATAATTGTGTCGACTGTCGAGGGGTAATCATCTCTCATTTGTCGATAGTCTTTTGGACCCAACTCCACTAAAAATCAGGTGCGGTAGCATCACTTTCCCGTACCTATAAAAAAAATATGTATATTATTTAACAAAATACAAATTTATGTAACTCTCACTGATTCCAGATTAATGTAAAGGTTAATAACGTCAATAAATTTCAAATTCAAATAACACAGTTCAACTAAATAGTGCAATTTAATGCTCAATGGGCAACGATTTCACAAGCGAAACAATACATAATTACAATATGAACGCGACCTAAATTCTGCATCATTAGACTAATGTCATAAATTCACTATCTAAAATCAGGCGGTGCAATTTGTAGCCGAAATATTAAGGCATAAAGTCCGTAGTGATTATAATAATTATGATACATAGCTAAATGTAGGAATGTTATGCTGAAAATACAGCAGTTAAAAATAGTCCAAGTTTGCAAAGTGAATTGACAGTACCGACACCAAACGGAAATTGAAAGAGCAGATGGAACGAAATTTAATAATAAATAGTAAAAGCTGAACCTGCCATTTAAATATTGGATAAAACTGGAGGTTTTGTGCAATAAAAGGTACCATGAAGATAATATTCCTGGACGTAACAATGGCTTTTGTGCTGTATATTCAATGGTATTTGTGATTGAAAATGAATTTTAAACCAATTATATTAAAGCAAAAATATTGAAGGAATACAGCACAAGAATATTGGGAATATCGTATCTATCAGAAATAGAATATGATTTATAAAAGAGTAAATATTATTACAGTGTTAGTTTCTATTATATTTGTATGGAATTGCTTATTGTCTTCAATTGATACTTGCTATATACCAATGCCTGTCAGCCCTTATCCTACAATGAGACCTACTGTTCCAATAACACGACCAACATTTAAATCAACTGATTCAACTAATTCATCGAATACAACTATTTCTACAACAACTTCAACAAAAGTTCCTAGTGAAGAAGAAACTCCA
The DNA here is from genome assembly GCF_014839805.1 of Manduca sexta. Classification (NCBI taxonomy): domain Eukaryota; kingdom Metazoa; phylum Arthropoda; class Insecta; order Lepidoptera; family Sphingidae; genus Manduca; species Manduca sexta. The sequence goes on along the minus strand of NC_051121.1, from coordinate 5,791,429 downwards.
AAGAAATCTTGTAACATATGGTGTTGGATAAGAAGAGTTGGACTGTTTATTGTTCAGCAATTGTTAAGTGATAGTTGATAGATTGATTTGTCTTTATATTTTCAGAATCGTTGCCATTGTTTAGTGTAATACTCGATTTTAGTGGCGAAGTGTGTAAGATTACGAAACGGAACCAAACACAACATATGATTAGGTACTAATACGCATACATGCGGGCTTCAAATCGTTCTAATAATAATTCTAATTATCATTATAATTTACATAAATTACGAAAAGAATGCCGACAGGAATCCGGTTGTATGGACCTTTCGCCGTTGCTCGGTTTATTTACTTATGTATAACAAAAATATGTTTCAAGAATTTCTCAAGAATGGAATAATTTTTGAATAAAGTTAGTTCGAAATTAAATAAGGGTTTGCTTTTTAAAGGATGTTTTAGAGTTATACGGAAGAGAAAACATTTCTGAAAATCAAAAAGTTTTGCAGGAGTAAAATATATTGTTTAAAATAACGTGACAAGGAAAACACAGCTTTATTACAACGTGTTTTAGTTACTTCAGGACTAACGAATTAACCCTTGTATAACTAGTAAATATTGTGTTAGTAAAAGTTGGAACATATTTTATGTAACTACAAGAAACATATCTAGATGACAGCTCTATTTGGTCAATATAATATAATCAATCATAATCTACACTAATATATAAAGCTAAAGAGTTTGTTTGTGTGAAGGAGCTTATCTCAGGAACTATTAAACCGATTTTTATTATTTTTACTAATAGGAAGCTACGCTAGTGTGAAGTCTACCAAACCGCACTAAGCCAGCGTGGTGGACTAAGGCCTAATCCCTCTCAGTAGTAGAGGAGGCCCGTGCCCAGCAGTGGGACAGTACATAATACGGGGCTGATGATGAGGAATAGGAAGCTACATTATTCCTGAATGCTATAGGCATTCATCCATCCTACAATACACGTTTATTATAAGTCTGGAGCTATAAATAAGTCAGACGCCTTATTCTCTACGTCAGTGCAAATTCGTAACACGGCTGTGTTATGTTATCATCAAAATTCGCGTGGAATGATTCTGTATGCCAATTTCTTTTGTCCAGGGTGCGTTACGAGCCTGTTACATACTGTCAAAATATAGGTTATTTGCATAGGGAATAAGTAAGTAATATAATATAGACCTGAACGGATATATTTCTTGAAGATCACGAAAACATTTCCCTCAGACAACTAAAGTAGCTGTTTGTAAACACGAAAAAGATTTGCGTTGATTATTCTATATCCATGAAAATACTTCCCAGAGACCATTATATTAATGTTATATACGTACTTCCTCAATTTAGCCTCAATACACCTATAAAGAGACATTCAATATTTCGATAGCGAAAAAAGATTAAATAGAATTCTCGGTTCAGAAAAGAATCCACAAATAAGTCAACAGGGTTTTGGCCAACAATTTGGAAAATAAAAGACTTCCTTATTGTCCTTTTGAGGTCACGTCTCCCGACGCCGCGGCAACATTTTAGCACGGATTATTCGGTTAACGCACTCAGTAAGGGCCAAATAAACAACGGAAGGAATTCTCTACTCCAATTTAAGTTACGGATAAACCATTTAATGGATATCAATTACAGTTTAGTATGACTGTGAAATTTGCAAAATTTTATTTATAACTGGTCGTATGTCCGATAGAATTAAATGTATTTAGTGGATGAATTTCTATAAATCTGTTATTTATTTTTGCGCATAAGTCGTTTAATGTCATTTTTATTTTTGTGTTTTTTTGTTCATAACCTGCTTTTACATGTAGTGTCCTATATTTGCCGGCTTTTGATAGGAATACGGCAAAGTGACCACACTGCTTCTGATGGTAAGTAGAGTGGGGTTTAATAGAATGTCGATGGACGAGAGATGATTACCCATCAGCAGTCGACACAATTATGCCGGCCTGTTGGACCCGGATATACACAGACTGATGCAGGAACGCGACACACTTACGCAGGTCGCTATGGTGGGTTTTAACACCTTTTGTACAGTGTTCGCTATCTGGGCGGATGTAAAATAAATCGAGTAACACCACACTGCTGTTGCTCAGCAGAAATAGATATTATAGTGATACACACCCAAACAGACTCATGCAAGAAAGACCTATAAACACCTACCTAGTATTTAATTATTTAACTCCAGCTGACCGTAAAACCTTTACCTTTTATGTATTAAAACTTTTGGGAACCTTGCATTAAATTATAAGTATTGTTGCTTATATTTAAAGTTGTCATGACTAAGTCATTGACAATGCAAATGTCAAATGAAGTTGGGTAATTTCACTAATACGAATATACGAATGGTGACGAGGCTAGTTCTAAAAGCGAAAAATGGACCCATTTTATTGAGTTTCATATCTCCGAACCCAATTTTGACTCCGGTTTCGTTTATTTTCGGCGGAGTTCCGTCGGGTCCTCTTTGCTCAGTTATTCCGAGATGTTTATTTAAAACAAAAGGCGCAGTGCTATTTCCATGTCATACATATTAAATAAATTCGAGATTTACATCACGCAAATGAGAGCTACAATTGTTACAGTATTAAAAATTATTTATTCATGTCCGTGTTTAAGTTATTGTGTTATTTCTTGCCATTTTCCATTGCGGATTTTATTAGATACTGTGAATTTACTGACGAACATTTGGTGAAGCTGCTTGCAAGACGATGAGAGCGTTTGGACCAAGATGATGGTCATACCAGTAGTCACGCACTGAAAAGAAATAATTTATTTGAATCTGTAATGTTATACATTATTTTGATTCCGTCAATATTAACTCTACAACTAATTCGGAAAGCAGTTCTCACCAGAGAAGAACGGGCAAGAGACTAGTGTTGTGTTGCCCTTTTCAAAGTCAGTTTAGGGAATAAGCTACAGTCCATGATAGAGAGAAAAGAATACAATTAGTTTTTTTATTATTGTTTAGAACAGTTTATTCATATACTCGCAAATTAGGTAATATGTAATATTTAAATTTACATAAATTCAGGCCAGTAATTTTTGAAGTTACATCTGTATTCGACTGCTTTGGTGGCGTAGTTGTAATGCGCACGCGGTACAAGTACGACTATGTCGCTAAATTCCTAGGTTCGAATAACAAATCGGTACAGAAATAATTGTAATTGGGTTTTCCCATCTTAAAATTAATCGGTCACAGCTCGGAGTCAGGTAGTCGGCGTTGTGATGCCATTGTGCCTCGAAAAGCACGTAAAGCCGTTGATCCTACGCCTGATCTCCAATGAAGTCGCATTGTCGTTTCACCGGACTATGAGAGTAAACGAACAGAGAGTGCACCTGTGTATTGCACACTTGTGCATTATAATATCTCCTGCGTACCCGAGTGATCATTAGCTCTAAAAGTAAAATAGCAATTAAAGTTAATAGCATTATGATCGAAAATTCTAAAATACCAACCAAATATCATGGAAGCATACCTTAGAATCCGTTTATAACTTTCAATTATATCAACGCATCGGTCATAACGACTAATATCAATGTCCCTACAAATAAATATACAAAAGAAAATATCGTTTATACCAACTATGGGATATAGCGTCTAGATACGTTGGTTACTTCAATATCATTATAAAAGGACACTGTATTTTTTTTATTGCCTTGAATGAGGAGACGAGCTTGCCGTTCGCCTGATGGTAAGCGATACGACCGCCCATAAACAGTAGAAACAACACACCTTGAATTACCAAGTATTGTTTGGTATTCCACTGCGCTCGCCATTCTGAGACGTGAGATTTTAAGTCTCATTATGTCCAGTAGTTACACTGGCTACAATGTCCTTCAAACCGGAACACAACAGTGACTACACACTGCTGCTTGGCTGTATATTTTAAGGACAATTTAATACAAGTCCATTATTATTTTTATTACATCGTATTAGACAAAAGGGGAGGAAAACAACCCCCTTGAGCCACGAACATGAACAGTGCGGAAATAAGGCAAATTAAATCGACGATGCGGGCTCGCTGCTACAATTTACATTACAAGGGGCTGATAGGTACACAAATTACTTATTGTAATCATGTTTAGGTTTAGATTTCGGCTATCATACGATGTACTTAGGGATAAAATGTTATTAATATGTTTAAATTTATTCACGAAGAATAATTTAAAATTGTTATTTTAATGTTAAGTCAGCTGGAATTGAAAACTTAAATAAAACTCTTTTTGCGTATGTACAAGATTTGGGGATCTAAAGAGGGTAGGTAGAGGTGCAACTGACGCAACCACTTTTCGCCGTGCGTATTTCGTCTCATGATGTCATAGGAGGCGAGCCATTCACCATATCGGATACAAATTGCACATCCAGGGTAGATACTGAGTAAAAAACCCAACATCACTTTTCCCGACCCGGGAATTGTACCCGAAACCCTGCAGTAGTACATACAACTACGCCACCGAAGAAATCATATAACTAATACAGCTTTTAAAAAAAATAATTTACTTCAAAGTTATTTGTTATAAATCAGATACTAAAAATTCCGAAAGACAATACGCATCATTTAAAAGCCAATTATACCTCAAAACAAAATATTACACCATTGTTCGATTAACCTAAATACAACATGAATAACCTTATAACCAGAAGCGTAAGAACAAATAACACCTGTTCACATAAAACCTGTTTTTTTACTTTCAAACAAAACTCGGCGAGCTCTTATCGGATACTGAACAATGCTCGATTGTTTGGAGCAAATCAAATGGTATATAAAATACGCCAGTCCATACGTTTCATAGCAAAAACTAGGTTATTGCAACAATTATTTTTCAGACACTAATTGCACTTGAACACGTTATGTTCTTGAATTGCGGAACGGATCGAAAATGAAACGTAAGTTGTGATTGTAATTGCTTTCATTTGCTGTATTGTTAGTTTTTCGTCTGATAAGATAAACCTCACTAAGCCAGGAATTAAAGTCTTAGTTCAGTAGACGAGGTCCGTTCCCAGCAATGCCATAATATATAACACAGGGCTGATAATATCAGTCATCAGTTTGGTATTGTTTTGTTTTTAAATGATATAACAAAATAATGACCTATTCCAAAATTGATAATTTGTGGCAGTCGTCGGAAAACTATTTTTTGATTGCTACCTTTTTTTTGAAGTTGCTATAAAATTTAGCTTATTGAAGATAGGTAATAAATGAAACCTATAGCATGAAAAAGAAAGGGAAAAAACTAAGAGGTCGCAAACAGAAATTGATTGTTTGACCATTCCCACAAATCTGGAATGGATCATTATTTTATTAAGAGTGCGATAATGTTTAGCTAATAACAGTGGCAAGGCTTCCATACAACCCGATTCCTACCGGCTTCTCTTTTAGGTTTATTTACGTTTGTCTAAGTTTCTGTTTTCTGTTACATTGGCCACGATATGTTAGGCAATTTATTTTATTGGGTTACCTTTTGAAAAACTTAACCCTACGCCACTTTCAAATAAACCTATTCATTAATCATAACAAAATCACATTCTCTGGGAATTTTAATAACAGCTTGAAACCTGATTAGTTTTGATAAATAATTTGAGGCCGTTTTCGTGTGATGCGTTCCGGGATTAGCCTGTGTATATCCGATTCCGACAGGCCGGCATAATTGTGTCGACTGCCGTGGGGTAATCATCTCACATCAATCGACATTGTACTAGACCTCGCTCCACTTACAATCTGGCGAAATGGGGCACATTGCCATGCTTGTATATAAAAAAGCTAACCAATTCAATATGAAAGTCACTCCTCTAAAAATAATACAAAATGTGTTTGTATTACAATAGGGGACCGGCCTATGCTTGATTTTGTACATTATTCTATATGTAATGTTTAATAATACGAAAAAGAAGCACTGCTGCGAAAACTGCATAAAAATTGGTTAAAAAATGAGCGAGCAATTCATATTTAAAATATTGTAATGTACAGAAGTGGGCGCGATGTGGGGATATCGTTTCATCTCTTTCTTTAGCACGCGTCGTAATTCCCGATGACGTCACATGTGGGTATTTCGTTTCTTGTAAATTACCCTTTCCACTGAAATTCAAAGACTTATAACTTGTTGATTTTTTACCGGATTTTAATAATTCTTTCTGTGTTATAATTTATATTATGTAAATATTTGATAATAGTAAAGAACAAAAATGAGTCCGGTACCCTATTATACAAATCCTTTTCGAAATTATACAAATGGGTAAAAACGGCCCGTGTACTTTTATTTAGCATATTGTTGTCAAAGAAAATACTAGAATGAAAGCAGTGATTGAGTTGTAAATGTAATAAATGGCCTCCAAAGAGCGTTTTAGTAATGTATTTATATTGGAACATTTTGATTAATTCTATCTAATAGATCACAAAGAATTGTCAAAGAAAATTGCCCGAGGTCTGCATATTGCCTTTGTTACGAATCAAATTTCTGTTTCATTTAGATTGTGCTTCTATTAATATATAATTCCATTGTATATTCATTTCGTAAAAATGTTATTATTTTTCAATTTGCTCGGTCCAGTTGTTTTTAAGAACTATTAACTTTCAATTCCGACGTCTACTTTGATTATATTCTGCTACGGTTATATTCTTCACATAAAATACCTAGTGTATCCGAATAATGGAATTCCAAATATCGGAAACATTTCACGCAACAATTCCCCACGAGACGATATTACCATATCGCATAATGAGAACGCGCATGCGCACAGAATCATACATTATACAAACTGACGCCATTTCAGAAACACTGATCATCATAACATTAGTGACTCTCGCCGACGGTTTCAAACAAAAGTTTTTCTCACAAAGTTTGGACACGGAGCCATCGATATCAATACTGTACGCACGCGACAAAAGAAGCGACAAAATAACAAACGAATGTCTGATAGAAATGTATCCGAAGAACTTGTATAAATATCCTCTACACATAGATAGAAACGATATACCGTGCATAATCCATTGCGTGTTGAAAAAGTTTGGTATCATGACCAACGATGGTTTTATTAACATCAAGAACTATTACCGAAGAGTACAAGCCATCCATCGATACGATCCTAGGATTTTGATCTCGGATGTCGGCGAAACTTGTGCGCAAAACATAAATGGCATGAACCTCGACCACGACGTTTGTAAGAAGGCGAAAATATTCAATGATTGTACACAATTGTACGCAATTTCCTACAGAGAACCCGAAGAGTGGAGGTGATATTAATATAAGAATTTTCTATAACTGACGTAGAATTTTTATGAAGTATTTACGAGCCAGTTCCAAAATGTAAACAATTATCACTCATGAAAGCACTGTAGTAAGCAATTATTTATAAGATTTGTATTTTTATATATACACAACATCACGCATTTTATGCCCGAAGGGGTATGCAGAGGCGCAACCATGGCACCCACTTTTCGCCAATTGTGTTCCGTCCCATGATGTGATAGGGGGCGAGCCTATCGCCATATCGGGCACAAATTCCAGACTCCGGGCTGATACTGAGCAGAAAAAACCCAAATATCACTTTGCCCGACCTGGGATTCGAACCCAGGACCTCAGAGCGCTGCCGTACCGCGCATGCAGTACAACTACGCCACCGAGGCAGTCATAGTCGTATTTTTATATATACCTTAATTTAACTGCCAAATATTATTAAGAAAATGTATAAGTAATCCAGTGATAAAATTAAAGAGACAAGAAATGTAATAAAAACACATTTTGTACTTTAATAATAAAATCAATAAGGTCTATCGTCTTTTATTTTAGAAGGCTTCAAAGAGAGGTTTCTTTTAGCATTTTTAGCCTTAAGTGGGTTAATTAAGCTTATTTGAGAGTTGGTGGATCGCACCAGGCTCTTTGCGAACCGTGATTACGGAATTCTGCATAAAATGAACTTCGCATCTTCATATCAAAGCCTTGTAGAGCTTTTTTATGCTTACATTAGGTAGCAAAAGCTTTTTATTTAGTAAGCAAATGTACTATGCTCACATGTTTTTATTAAATTTTATTACATATTTATGAGTTTATGTTATTTATTAGACATGTAAATGAAATTATGTATGCTAAAGCAAGGTGATATCTTAATTTTATTAATTAGCAAGTTAGCCTAACTTTACTGAGAAGAGTTAAGATTTGTTGAAATCCACAAATCAAAAATGTGAAAAGAATTGACAATGAATTAAGGTTTGACTAAAAGTCTAAAATCAGACAAATAATGAAAATAAGGTTTTTTATAAGATGAATAATATAAAATTTACATACTAAGAGAGAAGTTAATAAACTTAAACGATTAATAAGAAATTTTAATATATACTTTTAAACATAAAGTTGAAAATTGCATACTGTCATTTGCCATTTACTTTACTTTGACGTCGATAAAATGGATAAGAAGCAAGATAAAGGACAAGATAAAAGCCAAAGAAAAACTGTAGACTTGCAAAAAATCTTATCTCGTCTGAGAACAGTTTAAAACTTTACAGAAATATAAACTGAGTAAAATTGCGAAGATTCTACGACAGCGGTCCTTTACCTAACCTGGTACCTTTTTGCTTTAAAATCGCAACTATCAAACTTGCCGACATATTTTTGCACTCTATAAACAAGTTATTGGAATTTCTTTTTGCTTTAGAATCGTCTCTTTTTGTAAGGGCACGGCTAAGTGAATCACTGCACCTGATGGTAAGTGGAGTTGGGTCCAATAGAATGTCGACTGACGAGAGGTTACCCCTTGACAGTCGATACACTTATGTCGGCCTGTTGGAATCAGATATACACAGGTTGATTCCGGAACGCGACGCACTTACGTGGGCCACTATAGCTGGTTCTAACACCTTGTGTACGGTGGTCGCTATCCAGGCGGATATAAAATATATCCTACCACCAGAAAATCAGCAGCTTCTATAAAACTTTCTGACGTAATTTGGTTGTGGTGCACGAAGTATATATTACAATAAAGTTTCTATACGTCTATTGCATTATCTTCACTTTCCGAATCATATAAAGATAATACGCACAGAATAGTACAAATTATAACTCTATTATAATTATTTAGATCCTTTTTATTTGAAAGAAAGAAGAATTTAGGACCATGGATTCCGCAACGCGTAACCAGAAGCAACACGCGTTGTAACTTATATCAATAATATGACCTTCAATATCCACTAGAGAGCGACTATTTTATCATAAGAATTATAAAAATGAAAGGAATATACCTAAAATTACATTAATTGTTCCTAAAAGAATGTGTAATTAACAATCTTCGTTTTGAGTCAAATTACTTTCAGGCCCTTGTCGAGTCGAAGAAAGTATTACATTTAGCCCGCATTTTGTGTTAATTTTAGACCTTGTATCAGCACACCTTTTATTAAAGAATGATAGGCAGAAGTGTTTAAAAACAAACCCAAATAAAATATACTTTTCCAGATCTTCTGCTCTCCGCTGTTCTTCTTTGCACGTGTCACGCTCGTATATCGGTTATGTATGCTCACGACAAACTAAGCGACATGGTGGCTGAGCAGTGTCTAAACGAGATGTATCCGAAGAGCAAACGCATCGAGATCCAGGAGTCAGACGAGCCGTGCATCATCTTCTGCGTGCTAAAGAAGTTCGGCATCATGAGCGCCAATGGAGTGATTAATTTGGAGGTATTTAGGTGGGTATTGAATGGATTAAAAAAAATACATCACGCCTTTATCCTCAAAAGGGTAGGCAAAGTTACTACTAGCACATCTAGTATTCGCCATGTGTGTTCCGTCCCATGATGTGATGGGGATAAGCCTATCGCCATACTGGACACAAATCTCCGACAAAAAATCAACTATCCCTTTTCCAACACGAGATTCATATGAATGGCATCCATTATAAAGTAGTTAATATTATAATGGCTCTCGATTGTCGACATATTGGAATCATAATTTCATAATGCAACTAATAACGAATACAATACCGTTTATTTTTCGACAGCCAGTTTTCTAAATTGGTTGATTGTGTTCGCTTAGTGATAAAATAAGCCGAATTTATGATACCGATTATTACGAGCAATATTTTTCATAGTTAAACAAAGTCAACTCAGAAATTTTATTATTTCGTGACAACCGCAAGTACGCGCACTCGAAATCCATTCAAACTATGCTGAAATCTTGCGACCTAACAAGAATCTAAGATGGAAGACAAGTTTGACGGGAGAGACTTGTTATCCTTTATCAAAGTAACCGCTAGAATAAATCCATGTTTCATATAAATCTATACATATTATGAAACAAAGTCCACAAAAGCTGTCTGTCTGTATGTGATTTATTTTCTCAAAATGTACTAAACGGATTTTTGTACGGTTTTACTAAGATAGTGCAATTCTTGAGGAAGATTTAAGTTAATAGTACATTACGGTTTTATTTAAATTTACTGAAATATAACGATTACTGTTAGTCCCCCTTCGCATCTGTTTGCCCGTATAATAATATAATAATAATAATATCAGCCCTGTATTATATACTTGCCCGGCGCCCGCTGCTGAGCACGGGCCTCCTCTACTACTGAGAGGGATTAGGTCTTAGTCCACCACGCTGGCCTAGTGCGGATTGGTAGATTGCACACACCTTCGAAATTCCTATAGAGAACTTCTCAGATGTGCAGGTTCCCTCACGATGTTTTCCTTCACCGTTAAAGCGAACGATAAATTTACAAAGAATACACACATGATTTTAGAAAAGTCAGAGGTGTGTGCCCTTGGGATTTGAACCTGCCGTCATTCATCTTGGCAGTCCATTCCACACCCAACTAGGTTATCGCCGCTGTTTGCCTGTCTAAACGCGATAAACTCAAAATCTACTCAACAACGGATTTCAATAAATTTTGGGTATGGAGATTGATACACTGCTATAGGCTTTTTATCCCTGGACAATATATACTGGGACTTTTATCACGGAAAACTCTTGTACACGGGCAAAGTTACGAGCAAAAGTTAGTATACGTATTATGTATAAAAGTAACCGTCTGTCGTTCTATGTGTTCATTTGTCTGTATTGTCGATTGTAGACCGAGAGCTAAGTTAGTTAAACTTAACTTGCATGGCTGGAGAATTGTATATAAAACATAACTTAGTTTAGTCTGCAAACAAATATATAAAATATCTAGTCTATGCGAGCTAAGATAAAATAACCTTAACTTTCAGTGTGCAACCCATTATGCTTACACGACAACATCGCTAAACCAAATTTGATAAATTTTTTATACCCAGAAGCCAGAAGACAGGTCTATGCTACTTTGTTTTTTTAATAAACTATATACTGAGCGGGTGAATACGAAATCAAAAGCCTGTATAAACTATATATACTTACAAAGATACTTCACATGCATGTAAAATGTCCAAAAATGTCCATGACATGGACTCGTTTGAAAACAAAAATGTTTGTTGAGGCAAATGAAAAGAATTTTAATTTCGGTGGCTGCCAACCAGAGCCGACACTCGTTAATAAACACGAGCTTCTGTGACGTCAAAATTTACATGTCAAATAAACAGAAGTTTTTGGCGCCTCGAATCAGAATATCAAAGTCAAGTTACGTAGCATTTTGGGTCAGCAACGAATTAAATCTAATCAAGTTTTACAGAACTGCGAAAAAAATGCACTTAACATTTTCATTAGTTGTAAAAAAAGTTAAATAAACTTTTAAAACTAACAGCAAAACATATGCAAATGAAATTACATCCCCAAACCCAACAAACTAGCCTTTATTTAACCGATTCATTGCCTTACTATACAAGGAATTGTAGCCATTTTAATATACATTTGACCATGGTACACAATGTGTAAAAGCCGCCCTAGTAGCCCACGTTGTGTTCCAGGATCAACCTTTACACATCCAGCTTTAAACATGCCGGCATAATTATGTCAACCAGAAAGGGATAATAAATCGCGGCAGTCGACACTCTATCTGGACCCCACTCCATTTTACAATTAGAGTGGGATCACATTGCTGTGCCAAAATATGTTCAGCATGGCTCAACAGATTCTCCATGTTTCCAGGAAGCGGGTCCAAAACTCGCACCAGCACGAACAGCGAAACACCATGAACGACATCGGAAGCAACTGCCTAGAGAGCGCGGAGGCCACGCAGCACAAACAGGACGTGTGCAAGAAGGCCAAGGTGTTCAACGACTGCACTCATTTGTACAGGATCTTGTTGAAATAAATCTTTCAGAATATCTTTATTAGTTTCATGTTTGATCGATTTTGTATATAATAATAATAATAATATCAGCCCTGTATTATATACTGTCCCACTGTTGGGCACGGGCCTCCTCTGCTACTGAGAGGGAATAGGCTTTAGTCCACCACGTTGGCCTCGTGCCGGTTGGTAGACTTCACACACCCTCGAAAATTCCTAATGAGAATTTCTCAGGTATGCAGGTTTCCTCACGATGTTTTCCTTCACCATTAAAGCAAGCGATAATTCACAAAGAATAAACATATAATTTTTTAAAAAAATCAGAGGTGTATGCCCTTGGGATTTGAACCTGCGGACATTCCTCTCGGCAGACTTTCCACAACTAACTAGGCTATCGCCACATATATAATTTAACATTTAATAGAAAACAATACGTCCGCACAATTATCATCAAAATTGTTTGATAAATAAAGCAGGTAATATTAGTGATATTTTGGTGAGCAAAAGTGAGGGGGCCGTAGGATTATCGCACTATCTCTTTCTCACGCACGTAGTGTTATACCCGGTAACAGTCGATGACATCACAGTTTGCCGTCTATGTTATTTGACAGCTACCCTTTGCAGCAATAAAAGCTTTATAACTTATTTATTATTGCGTGGATTTTGTCCGATAGATTTTGGATAATATTCATTTATGATAATGTATTTCAATTACCCAATTATTGCAGAATATGCTCAAATATATGTTACGATCCTAGATCCGACCGAGATAAATTTGGCAAATAGTAAAAACCTCTATAAGGCCTAATGAGTCACATAATGATAGCGTTACTATCCCTCGCCGAGCCGGACCATTCACATATATCTTTACACTAGCTTTTGCCCGCGGCTCCGCCCGCGTTATAAAGTTTTTCAGGCTAAAGTTTTCCGTTATAAAAGTAGTAGTTTCCCGGGAGCCTATGTTCTTCCCAGGGTCTCAAACTGTCTCCATACCAAATTTCATCTTAATACGTTGGGTAGTTTTTGAGTTTAATACGTTCAGGCAGACAGATGCAGCGGGGGACTTTGTTTTATAATATATTTTTTAGACTTTTTAAGTGAAACATTCCCGTCATACATCATTGTTGCATAACTTTAACCGTTTACGCAGCGCAGGCAACGGAAGCTCTCAAAACTCATAATTTTCCCCGGTTTTGCAACATGTTTCATTACTGCTCCGCTCCTATTGGTCATAGCGTGATGATATATAACTTTAAGCACTCCACAAACAAAGTACCTACTATTCAACACAAAAATATTTTTCAGTTTGAATCGGTAGTTCCTGAGATTAGACATTACTGCTCCGCTCCTATTGAATATAGCGTGATGATATATAGCCTATAGCACTCCACGTACAAAGGGCTATCCAACGTAAAAAGAATTTTTCAGTTTGGACCGGTAGTTCCTGAGATTAGCCATTACTGCCTCGCTCCTATTGGGTATAGCGTGATGATATATAGCCTATAGCACTCCACGAACAAAGGGCTATCCAACGCAAAAGAATTTTTCAGTTTGGACCGGTAGTTCCTGAGATTAACCATTACTGCCCCGCTCCTATTGGGTATAGCGTGATGATATATAGCCTATAGCACTCCACGAACAAAGGGCTATCCAACGCAAAAAGATTTTTTCAGTTTGGACCGGTAGTTCCTGAGATTAGCGCGTTCAAACAAACAAACAAACAAACAAACAAACTCTTCAGCTTTATATAATAGTATAGATTATTTTTATAGCGTGAGTTTACTAATTTAAACATAATTACATGTTCTTGTTTTTATATACTTTTGTCATATCTTTAATGTGACTATACCAATTTAAGAACGAATATAGCAATGTTTTTTTTGTGTTATCTTAAAATTAATTTCTATAACTTTGAGATCACCAACTTATATCATTCTAATAAAAAAAAACCTATATTTCATTATCAAAAAAAACGTCATTGATGTTTATGAAATCTAATTACAACAGCCACTAAGTTCAATCTCGAACTGTAAACACGATCTCATCCAAAAACATTTCCGTTAGAATAAACAACATTTAAATAGACGCCGAAGGGAGCGCGCTAAATTAGATTCAAGTTCACACCTCACCGGGTACTGTCAGGGCGCGTGAGGTAACATCCTCACTGATCACTGCATAATTCATGCTTTATTTTCCTTCTTGCATTATTTTCGATGTATGTTTTGCCTCAGCAATAATCGGCTTCAAAATGCTTCCAGAATTGTATATGCCGTTCAATTCATAAAACACTGGTGATAGGTCTCTCATATTTGAGAGTCCCCCTGGGTAGGCACCACGCCAATCTCTATTTCTGCCGCCAAGCAGCAGTGTGTAGTCACTGTTGTGTTCCGATTTGAAAGATATTGTAGCCAGTGTAACTACTGGACATGATGAAACTTAAAATATCATGTCTCAGGATGACAAGCGCGGTGGAATACCAAACAATACTTCTTAATTCAATGTGTTGAATGGTGTTGCTATTGTTTATGGGCGTTCGTATCGCTTACCATCAGGCGAATGGCCAGCTCGTCTCGAGATTCAAAGAAATCAAAAAAACATGTTGCACGCGTAGTATATCTATCATTTTTAACATACATAGTATCACAATTCTATGGAATAGGGGTAGGCGCAGATACTAGGTATAGATTGCACCACATTGCGCGATTCTGGCATACTTCTCTCGCTTCTTCCACTTTTCATCAATACATTCGCCGGTTCAGGGTACTTTTGACCTCGACATTACTTAGAATGTCAGATATCTGACATCATGTTTAATATGATAATATTTGTAGCAAAATAAATAAATTAATATATTCTGTTATGTATAATATATACATCTAGTTGGTTATGTTTACTTTGTTTTTCATAATCTTAATAGAAATTCCCAGTAAATTGAATCAGAACGTAACGGCGATAGTAACTGATTTCCATAACGTTATTTGAATTGGAAAAGGAAAATATTTATTATTTAATCTCACTGTTATTATAAATGCGAGAGTTTGTGAAAATGTTTGGAACTTTAAATGTTGGATGTTTGTTAGAAGTAAACGTAAGAACAGCTAAGCGAATTTCGATGAAATTTGACATACGGATAGGCTGTCCTAATTTGTTTCCATGAGAACTAAAGGTTTTTTTTTTAAATAGATTTTTATAAATCGCTACATTGTTTTAAGAACTTTTGTGGCGGGAGACACTTTTCCTTCGAACGCCGCTGCGACCAATGCCTATAATGTAATAAACAAAATAAATTAAATAATATAGCCGTTCTACAAATCCACCAATAAATAACTAGTTTATGGCACAAAAACCGCAATAATTTCACAACTATATTTACCTTATTTTATCACAAGGTAATCCCAGGCTTATTTCACCACTAAAGCTAAGCTTTATAGCTGCTTCCATGCGAGTAGAATGCGATAGTAAATTAGTAAAAAGGATCCACTTTGTCTCTTTTTATTTTCGCCAAAATGTACATGTCCTTGAGAGAAATAGTGGCTAAAAAATACTCCGCAAGGCTTAACCGTCTTAGTGCTTTTAACTGCTCCTTGGGCGTGCGTTTGAGCCAAATGGGTACGTGCCTAAGTTTTTAATAGGTTTTGTGTTGTTTTATGTAGGGTCCTTTAATTAAATTAACGATTATTCACTTTACAACTTTGTATTGACTATTATCCTAATTGTTTCACAGTCATAAATAAATTATTGACAGAGAAGTGTTCTGTTTCCAAATAAAATATGCTTTAATTAAAGTTAGTTGAATAACACAATAAAAAAAACTATTTACTTCACATAAAATCGAAATATTGTAGTATAAAAGATTCAATTTGTAATCATAATATCTACGAAATAGAGTCTAAATCTACCCGCAATAACGTTTTTGAATCTTTGATTCCAACATGGATTTCATTCCATATATAATATTTAAATATAACATCATAATCCGTTGGCGAGATGAGTAGCTATTCACTGAAAATTGGATGTTAAGAGCCCTTTAACAAAGAATTGGAAATCCGTTGAGGTTTCGCGGGATATATTCCTTAATGTGGAATAACATGATTATAAAGATGAAAATTGAGTTTCGCCCTTCACTTTTCGGGTTACTATATAGTGTAGTGGTTTCTAAATTGGATTTAATGTTTGCTTACCGATTTAGTTTTATCAAAGATGAGTTAAATAAATGTAGACCGAATGTTTGTGCTTCCTGGGTGCAAGGGCAGAATTAAAATAAAATTAGCGCAAGATGGCGTCTCTCGACAAACCGTGCAAGATGAAAGATGTCGAGAGAAATATAATTCGTTTTGAAAAGTGTTTGATTGACCCCGTTTCCCGATCCTTCATTAATAGTAAATTTATTTCCATAAAACAAAATACAGGTACTTATGAACTATAAACAACACATTATCATAACTATGTACAGGACAAAGTAATTATGGGATGGGCATATCCTTGTTGTATTAAAACCTCGAAATAAATAAAGATTAAAAAAGGGCAAAGTAATTAGTAAGCCCCCATGCCTATGATGAATAAATATACTATACCTAAATAGTACTATTTCTTAAGATAATTATGTTTTACTTTCTAAAACTGGAAAATGATATGTCTAAACACAGTATGTATGTAGTATATGTCTTAATAATCCTACCTTAACTAAAATATAGTTCATAATTAATATATATTTATTAATTATGAATTGAAGGCCTTTGAGAAAGTTGGACAAACAGACCAAGACAAAGTTTAATCACTAAAACATTAGAGTTACTAATACGCATAGTAAATTATGTGTTAGAATAAAGGTTTTTATAATATTATATTTTTAAAATTTTAACTACTGTCTACCATGGCGAAATTACATTATTAATTACATCGGGTATTTGACCAAAGTGGGAATGACGGTTAGATGAGAGTACTGATGTTTTTTTTTTATTATTCAAGAGGAACAGAAAACAGTTACACATTAAATAAGTAAAGAGTAAAATTACACATTAAATGTTCTTAAGTATTTATGAATTATTATTTAACGTTAATTACAAAATCGATCCCATCATATTTCGACAAACACAAACCCAAATTCATTAGCACTTATGTACACATACCTCGAAATGATTACCTATTTACTTACCAATGTGCTCAATATCAAGATTTACTATGTCTAAATAATATTTACCATCACGTACAAACATAAATGTTTACATTACGTCTAATAACATCAGGTAAATATTGATAGATCAAACGCGATAACCGCCCACACTTACCACTGCTTCAGACCTAGTATTAGCTGCATGTACTGGTAAATATATACAAATATTTGCTAACCTTTCAATTATCTCTTTTGCTTTCAATGTAATAAAAATGAAGGTACAATTTATTAGGCATACATTGGAGTCCCAACATTAAATTTAGGAATTAGTTCTTCCAAAATTTAGAAGCATGATTCGGATATCGAACCACGATCTTCAAAGTTAACAGCTCAAGTATTAACGGTACTACTAAAAATGCGGTAAATCAAAGATCCTTGAATTATAATTGAACTCACAGAGCTACTGTAAATTGATGTTAAGACATTTGCATTAGATTAGTCTCAAATAAATAAATATTAATAATAATATCAGCCCTGTATTATATACTTGCCCACAGCTGAGCTCGGGCCTCCTCTACTACTGAGAGGGATGAGGCCTTAGTCCACCACGCTGGCCTAGTGCGGATTGGTAGAGTTCACACACCTTCGAAATTCCTAAAGAGAACTTCTCAGATGTGCAGGTTTCCTCACGATGTTTTCCTTCACCGTTAAAGCGAACGATAAATTCACAAAGAATGCACACATGATTTTTTAGAAAAGTCAGAGGTGTGTGCCCTTGGGATTTGAACCTGCGGACATTCGTCTCGGCAGTCCGTTCCACACCCAACTAGGCTATCGCCGCTTTTTAGGCTATCGCCGCTTTTTTTTTTTTCATCTCGAATAAATATCTCTACTAATTAATACTTGAAATAAATTCACTGGTGGTAGGATATATTTTATATCCGCCCGGATACCGACCACCGTATACAAGGTGTTAAAACCTGCCATAGTAGCCAACGTAAGTATGTCCCGCTCCGAGATCAACCTGCGTACATCTGGTTCCAACTGGCCGGCATAATTGTGTCGACTGCCGAGGGATAATCATCTCCCGTCAGTAGATATACTATTGGACCCCACTCCACTTACCATCAGGTGCAATGGAGTCACTTGGCCGTATTTGTAAAAAAAATACAAATATATTAGACCTATAAAAATATAGGAAACATACCAATATCAAACAACAATAAATTCCAAAACAATTTATTGTCAATTAATTACCGCTCAACAATTGCGAGATGACGAACATGGCTATCTTCTGTATCCAGCACCAAATAGAACAGCCTTTCTTCGCTGGTTCCTCTTCTTCTTCATCCTCCTTAGCTGTGGTTGCAGGCGTCGTGGTCGCAGCTTCCTCGTCGCAGACAACAAATGCAACCAGGGAACATGCTACCAAAATGACCAGGAACAAACGTATTATAAATTTCTTCATTTTCTTCACAGGTGTGTTGTGATTTAAATTCAAATGAGAATGAACGAGATTTGATGTGATGTAAATTCAGATGTTTATCTCCGTAAATGATTTAGATTAAAATCTCTTGCATGAATCAGTATAATTTTGTCTAGAATTACGTTTTCGGTTGGATGACTGATGTTAGATTTAGTTTAATGTTCTGATATAATTAACATCATTTATGTAATGTAAAATGAATTGTATGTTGAAACAACTGTGGATATTGATTTTCAAATAACCGGAATATGATAATGATTTCCAATGTTTACGCTAACGTTAGACTAAAATACCTACCTACCTTTCAGCTGTTGACGGTCCGATCTACGCAGAATAAGCTCACAGTGCCTTGAAGTCTGGCAGCCGGTCTTTTGGTTTCCGTTTTAATTGAATATCTATAGAACAGGATCTCAAACTTGTGCAAGCTTGCAACAGTAAAATGTGCCTTTTATCCAACATAAGATAAATTTATAACCTGACATTGTGACAATAATGCTTATGATTTATTTTGATAAAACTAAAGGACAAGACGAAATAGACCCTCGTTTGACGGTATTGACTATGTCAGAATAGATTCGCAGAGCTGTCAATAAGTAATCATAGTCCTAATTAAACGACTTCCATTTCCTAATTTACCGATTGAACATACCTATAATTTATCCGTAATTAATTTCGATTTATTATGTTTATATTAAACTATTACGTTAATGTAGATATGCTTCTGTCTACCTTTGAAGTGAAAGGCGTAAGGAAACTACGCCATCTAATGAAAATATGTCGACGGCATCTGTATAGTATTTCAAACCCCGACGTCTAATAAATTTTCATCACAACGACCAGTGTAAGTTGAGCCGTGATATATTTTTATTAGTTTAAACCAGAATATAAGAAAAAATGTTGATGAGTAGTGTTGGGAGAGTGATGAGGATATGATTATATTTTTTAATGCTTCCGAAAAAATGAAAATGTAATGAAAAAACATACATTGTATCTTGTTCAGAAAATTGAGAGTCTGAAGCTAGTTCTATTTTTTTTTTTCAATGCATTTGGAAGAGGAATCGAGTATGCAGTTTTCTTGATGGCAAGCGATACAACCGCCCATAAACGGTAGCAACATCATAGAAATTTGAATTAAAAGGTACTGTATGATACTTCATTGCAATCGACATCCTGAGATGTAATCCAAGTCTCAAACCCAGTACTTACATTATTACATTGACTACAACGTCTTTTATATCAATGCCTGCACACTGTTGCTTTGTAGCTGAAACATAAATTGCCTAGAAGGCTCCTCGCATGCGAGAGACCTACCACCAGTAAAATCATACTTAACCAATACTTTCAATTTGATTCAAATTTTAAATAAACATCAATCAAACTCTTTCACATATTTAATAATAAAAAGATTTTTACATTAAAATTCATGGCAAGATTAAATACTGTCTATCGAGACGTATCATCGGATATTCTTACAACCCTCGACCGCGGAACTCGCTAAATTGCAGAATGCGCGAGGAATTTCCGAGAACAATTTGTACTAAAGCGTCACATGTTTTATAGCTATAGCTATATAGAATATTGTGTAGTGGCTTTATTAAACTAAGCGTTGCGGATATGGCATCAAATTTATATAAAAAAGGTTTTTTTTAAAACTAACAAAAAGTTAATACTATGTGCCGTAGTTGTATTGCGGTATGACACACTGTATTGAGGTCGGGGATGTGGACTCCGAATCGGGCTAAGTGGTACTGAGTTTTTCTGCTGAGTATTAACCTGAAATCTGGAATTTATACCCGATATGGCGATAAGCTCGCCTCCTATCACATCATGGGACAGAACACACATGACGAAAAGCGGTCGCCTACCTATCCCTTCAGACATAAATTCGTGATGCGTATTTCGTTTAAAATATATAAAATAATTTATATAAGCTACTTTAATTAAATAATAATTTAATATTCTCATGTACCGTCACTTATCATAAGCGCAACTATGTTCGCCTACGTGATGAATAAAGCACTTTCTTTTATTTATTTTAAAAACTAAAAGACTAGACGAATAAGTCGCTCGCCTAATACATACGTAGCTCGACAACAATTTTTGATTATGTTTCATGTTTTATACTGCGACAGTAGTTGTGTAATCTCCATCTTTTTTATTGTTAGATCGGCAAAATTGCTTCACTGCATATGATGTTAAGTCTTCTCCTTAGTTACAAACATGTTTTTAGTCAGAAGACGTTAATAGTTATATTTGTGGTTTTATTTCTTGCAGACTCGATGCAAGGGAATATTCCTGTGTTGAGTTTGAGCGTATAATATATATCCAATCAATACACGCTATTTGGAAAAATAATTCAATAAAATATTTAATTACTACATTTTCTGATAAAAAATAAAACGCAAAGATCCAATTTCGTAATGTAAATACAGGAATTTCCAATTCCAGTAATTGGTTCAATATGAATACACACTATTATATTTCGGAACCGCGAAACAATTTACCAGTTCAATGTAAACTGACCGCTACAAACAAGATTTTACTTATGCCATTTAATTTAATTTTGCACGCAATTTTGATGACTGATGAGGAACTATATAATAAAAATACAAAAATCTTGATTTGTAACTTAAGGTAAGATATCCACAATTGTAAACAAAAATGCAAATAACCGACTATTAATGATTTAATTTCTTCGTAGCGCAATCCTTACTCATTTTTTTATATGCGCACAGCAAAATTACCTGATAGTAAAAGAAATGGGGCCCAATAGGATGTCGACTGACTGAGAGATGATTAACCCTCGACAGTCGACACAATTACGCCGGCCTGTTGGAACCTGTTGTTCCTGGAATGTGACATAATTACGTGAGCCACTAAGGCGTGTTTTAATATCGTATACGGTGGTCGCTATCCGGGCGGATATAAAATATATTCTAAGGAGGTCAAGTTATAATGGCCATAGCTGCAAATGCATATTAAATGAGCAAATCCTACCTATTCAATTAAAGACCAGTGCTACTGCCGGCACAGTTATTTAAAGAAATAAAGTATGAATAATCCACCATCTAAATCAGGACAGAGAATTATTTTTCACTGGCTGTAATATATCTAGCGGAAAGCACAGTAATGTCTTTCTACGGCGCGATATATCTCCAGGCGTGGGTTTAACCGACTGTTAAAGTGATGATGGTGAAGAATGGTGCCTTTGTAAAACATTTCCCAGATCTTCTTTACAAAAGAACAGAGCAAAACCGGAAAATGCAAGAATTAAACCAATTTCAGTGAAATTTTATTTAAGTTCTGTAACATTTTCTTTAAATATTTCCTAGAAGGTTTTGTCGCATACTTTCTGCCAAATACTGAAAGCGGTTATAACAAACACGCGTTACATGCATTGTCATAAAGTTTAATTTTATTCTCACTCGCTACATAGTGTGACAAACACACATCACGCTTTTATCCCCGAAAAGGTAAGCAGAGGTGCAACTGCACCCACTGTTTGCGATGTCAGTTCCATCTCATGACATGATGGGCGGGCCTTTTCCCATATCGGGCATAAATTCCAGATTCCGAGGTGATACTGAGCAGAAAAATCCAATACCTTTTTGCTCAACCCGGAATTCGAACTTAAAGCCTCAGAGCAGCGTCTACCGCGTACGCAATAAAACTACGCCACCGAGGCAGTAAGGTTTATCTAAACCAACAAAAACTGTATGAATCTTTGTATTAAATAACCATTTTTAACATGACGCTACGTTTGTTAGCCTGGCAAGAGCTGGCAAACACACCGGACTTTTGGTTGTGAGCGCTTTAGGCGCTCGCAACCCTTGAAAATTAAGCGACCATGCTGAAGGCAACCCACTAACTAGTAACCAATAACCATTATAATACTCTTCCTAACGTCAAATAGACTAAACACTAATAATCGCATATCAACAAAGTCCAAAACATTATTTAAATCAGCCCTAAACGCACACGGAATTACATCGTAACCCATTCGCGAGCATCAGCAACATATTTGCCAAACAACCTTCCAAAACTTCGCACCGAAATTCTTAGAGTGATTTTATGTTATTTAATTCATTTAACGCCAAAACATCTGTTATATAGGGTATTAATTAGGGGCGGAGGGGGGAGAAACGTTAAAAATTCAAAACCTAATTTAGCCCATAACGAAAATTACACGCAAATAAATATTATATGGCGCGTGTACGGCGCAGCGCAGAGAATTTTTTACTGTCAAACTAATATCGACATTATCTTCATACAAATAATATTCAAAATCCATTAAAACAACAAAAAAAATGCATTACTCTATTGTGTTAATTGATTTAGAATATTATATCAATCAAGACAATGTCGATAATAGTTTGACAGTAAAAAATCTCTGCTCTGCGCTTCGCCATATCTGCGCCGGCCCCTACGCGTTTATATGACGTCACTATGTCTTACGTACACACCATCAAGAGCAGAACACCTGGCGAGTGGCGACATCGCTCTCATAAAACGAACAAGTTTCGCAACAATGAGAATTGTTCCACCTCCAACAACAATTGAGTCTTTTTAGGGTTCCGTTCACGTATCTTAGTTGTACCTCCTTCATAGTAAAGAGGATTTTGCTTTCAATTTAATTGAGTATCATCGTCACAATCCAATAATGGACATTATTCGGTTCCATATCTACTTTTTCAATTATAACAGCCCGAATAAATTACAGACAATATTCTATCGGAAGAATAATTTTGTAATTTTCAAATATTTTGTATAAAGCAACTTTAAAAAAACACAGATTTTTACAGTTAACTGTATTTCTAAAGGCAAGCGTCCATAATTCCACATCGTACGCATCGGACAGAATGCATCAAACTAATCCGTTTGGGTAGTAGTCCACTGTATTCGCAGCAATTGGATTGCGGATGTAACTTTTCGAAACATAATATCCTGCGGTGCGGTCCGGGATGCGTGCACGAGCTGCAATCCGTATGACGTCATCTGTATTTCCAACAGGCCAATGCGAACGGTCCGAGCGATGCGAAACGATTGATACAATTGTAAGTTCCTATACAAAGGATATTACAATCCATTGCGAGCGATTCGTACGAGACGTAATAGTAGACGCTTGCCTTTAAGGCGATACCTCAAGGTCCATTTTCATACATTTTGTTTCGCCTTTAATCTGGGTAACTAAACAAGTATTGGCAAGTAAAGAATTTAAATTCACGTCTAGTTAGTGATTAGTTCTCGCAGTTGAAAGAAAAATGTAAAAATAATTAATAATCATGGATATTTCTGCCTTTAAAATTTCGTCATATTAAATTTTAAAGGCCGAAATATCCACGATTACTTGCCAATACTTGTTTAGTTACCCAGATTAAAGCCGAAACAAAATGTATGAAAATGGACCTTGAGGTATCGCCTTAATCGGGCTTATATCTATCACTATTTGGTATTCCATCGAAAAAATATTTTTCTATATCTAATATTCACATAAACATAAGAAATCTTTTGTTAGTCCTGTTTTAAACGACACAAAACAATGACATCGCTCTTCATAGCTGTCAAACTTTATTCTACGGAACCATATTTTAAACCATAAAATACTCTAACTCGTTTATTTTTTCGTATACATTTTATAAGTGCCACTGAGAATGGCATCTCATAGGAAATGCATTGAACGCAGTGCGCGTCGCCCGACCACTTTTGTAAGTTTAAAGCTTGTTTACCGTGAACCCCGTTTCTTTGATATTTAAAGTTTTATATAAAGTACAGTTGTAAAGGTTTTCTAGACGTTTTTAAATTACGTAGAAATGAAAATATATATTTTACAATGGCTTTAGACTTAAAATATGATGCCATTTAAATCAGTTTAAAGGATTAAATAATGTTTTATTTAAGAATAGTTGTGGGCGGAACTGCTATTGGATAGATTCTTTTTTGCTTTTGTATTTGTTTTTTTATAATTGAAACCAGCATTTGACTAGATATATTGTTTTTTCTAAGTGTTAAAACGAACAAATCTAATATCATAGTTACATTATATTTAAATCAACGATACATTAATATTTTTTCGGTTGAATACAATATTTGAATATCATTGTATATATTCAAGTGAAGAAACGAAGGATAGTAGTTATATTATTTCGGACATATTTATTTCCCAGGGCAATGTTAGTCCTGAAATTTCTGCTTTGTGCATTAACAAGTGCGCTTGCGATGAAGCAGCACGCGCCCTCGGGGACCATGGTCGACTTTACAGATGCCAAGGTAAAACCCCATCTTTAATATAACGACTACGCTTTCAAACTTGTAAGTGAGTTTCCTTTATATATTTGACTAGTTTTGAATAACGACTACACTAGAGAATTTTAAGTGAGTTTCCTTTGGTTTTGCTCATGTGAAAGAGTTTTCCGGGATAAGATGAAGCCTATGTACTTCCCATGGTCTTTAAGTATAACCTATCCAAATGTCTTCGAAATCCGCTCGGTAGTTGAGTTTATCGCGTTCGAATACACAGACAGACGCGGGATTTGTTATATAATATGTAATGATTGTAACTTATTAACGTAGGTTGTTTATGTAATCAGTAAGTTGAATGTTCATATCTGAATGTTCGTAATAGGTTTATCAGTAAAGAAATACTTATATACACATATTATAAACTCTGGTAAAATATATCAACAGCTTTTCATCATGGCTTCCTCAATAAATAATTGTATCGCATATAATAAAGAGCTATTCACACCAGTCGGTAAAACCTAACTACTAGATGTGACGTAACAAATGGCGGCATGATGAGGAAAAGACAGCGGGCCCCTCAGGGGCTTAAGATGGGCATAAAAATCTTGTAAAATTTCCAAAGTTATGTGTACAAAAACCAAAAAAAAGTCGCGGGATAAATCTATATAAGTACTGATTTTCTATGGTATAAGATGCCGTATTCCATCAATTAACCACAGCTCCTTTATAGTGTAATACTATTATGAGTCTTTGAATATAACCTGGTTCAAGGTCACATTACGATAATATTCCATTACCAGGTTCAAGGTCATCTAGACGCGTTGGTGCGCATGGCTCAGTCGTGCGTGATCAAGGTTCGAGCCACGCCGAAGGACGTGCGAGCGTACTTCACCAACTCCTCACCCGTTTCGCGCTCGGGCCAATGCTTTGCTGCCTGCATGCTTGAGCAGAGTGATGTGGTTAATCATGGAAAGGTAAATACTTATGATTACAGTCTTGTTTTATTTAATTCAAATATAACTTCACCTATAAGTAATAAACCTTTCTGTGTCGGAAGGATTTTATTAAAAAATATTTTTATATCATGAAAAGTGAGTAGGCACCAAATAGCATAGGCGTCAAATTATCACCAAGCACCTTAAATAAAGATAATAAAGGCCTGTAAAAATTGATGGAGCCTGGCTGTAAATACATACTTATATGTAAATCTTTTGACATACCATAAGGATCAAGTTTTAATCCATTCAGTTCAATCATTTTGTTGAATACATATAAAATCCAGTACAAACATATTGAATGATTCTGAATTTTCTCCAACATTCTCAATGCAACCATTCAATATTTTAATTAACGCCTTTATGCAGAAGTAATTAAGGCGGAAATTGCAACGCTATGTTATCACTACCCAAACACAAATATAAAATTAAAGTTGTGCTTAATCCAAAAAATATATATTCCGATTAAAAGGAAAAATGCAACCAAAATTCTACCTTACATAATCCTAATAATAAAGCATGTTTTCCCAGATAAACAGGGAGCTGTTAGTCCACCTAGCCAGCTTGGTGAACGGCAAGAACTCCCGCGTGGTGAGGAAGTTAAACAGCGTCTCCCGGCTTTGCCTGGACAGTATAGACGGAATGTCTGATAGATGCCAACTAGCTTCCACCTATAACGACTGCCTGAATGAAAACATGATCGAATTCGCCTTCCCTCTAGATATAGCTGAGGAGGCAGTTAGGAAGATGCCCTTTCATCTAATACAACCTAAGTAAGTAAGTTATCACTTTATTGTGTATGAGTTAAAGTACATAATCGCAGTATATAAAGGTAGTACTAACTATGAAAAAATATTGTGTGGAAAGTTCTCAAGGCATGTTTTCACTGGACAATCCTTACCAACAAGTTCCTAAATGTGGCTAAGCATGTTGAACAACAAGGGGGAACTTGATTACCAACGTCTGTCAATACAATAACAAATATGACGTCATTCGGCGTACTGTATCGCGAATGTGTAAATATTGTGTTTCTTTTCATTTTCAAAGCGATAGTCTAAAATATATAAATTTAAGTTGTATATTTGTAACATTGGCACAGAAAGTTATAGTATTATGCTAATAGCTGTTTAGCAAATAGTAAAGGGTACTAATAATGAAATCTATCTGATGTCTCTCTTGTAAAGTAAAAATCACGTTCGCAGTTCTGTCATATTCTGCAACATTAAAATAACGCCAAACATGAGTGTTCTCTAGCATGAACGCATCCTTATTCTATAAAAAACAACCCCATATCAAAAAGAAACGTCCCAAAAGACTATTCCGGAGGTCGAGCACAATATAATAACAACTTCCAAAAGTTCGATGAAGCCAAGGATAGTGCTTCAACGTAACTTTTTAATGCAGGTAATGAATATCGGAACAGACTTGTTCGAAACGTTTTAGTTTAGTCTCGGTGGGAACAGAGGGTCTACTTCGAAAAACGAAATCCGTAGTTTCGGATGACGGATCGCATATTTTGGTACTACGAAGTGTTACGGATCCGATGACGGATTCGACGACGGATCCGATCGGTTCATCGCAATATTTAAGACATGGAATTTGTAAGAACTTATACCATCCCTTTTTAAAACCATCTGCGAGAATGAAGTTCCACTGCTTTCTCTAAAAAAAATATACGGAATATTGATCCTACCACTAAGGTAAGCTACAGAACTGTGACGGATCCGAAGTAATTTGGTAGTAGAGTTAAATCCGAAGTTCGTCGTTTCTTCGTTTCGGACTGACGTTTCGACGTTCGTTTTTCGGAGTAGACCCTCAGGGGCGTAGCTACCGCTGTATCAACCGTATGAAGGATACAAGGTCCCCCGAACTTTAGGACCCCTCTTGGCCAGTCTTAGCCCATACGTACATTAAACTAAGCAGGCGCTCAAAAGTTTCCATTGTCCTGAAGAGCCCCCAACAAAATTTTGATATAGGTCCCCGCTATGGCAAGCTACGCTACTAGTTGGAAAGGTTACTTTTAATAATATCAACCCTACATTATATACTGTCTCAGACCTGGGCTATGCCACCTCAGCTACTGAAATGGTTTAAGCCTTAGTCCACCACGCTAGCCTACTGCGAATTGACAGACTTCACATACCCTCAAAATTGTTATTCAGAACTTCTCAAACTTTTCTCACGCAGTTTACCTTCATCGTGAAAATAAGCAATGATACTCAAAAATAACTTAACTTCTAGAAAAGTCAGAGGTGCTCTTGGGTTTTGAACCTGTGGACATTCGTCTCGGTAATCCGTTCCATTACCTAGGCTATACCGCTAACTAGGCTTAGAAGGGTATTTACCACAAGCAAAGGGTCCATATACCTAATTCCTGTCGGCTTCCCTCTATATAGAATTTATGTAGAATCATTAGAACGATTTGCAGAACGCATTCATGCACATTAGTACCTTCACCTCACGCCACCAGTATTTATCTAAATTAAACAAAAACAATTATTCCATTTGGAACATCATCTTGAACTTTTAGTCGTCAGATAATCAAATGTAAATTGAAATCTATTCTTAGCAAAAGGGTCTAGTAATAAACATTATTGATCGATGAGTACTAAATTCTTCTGTGAATCTAATTTAAGGAATAAAATGACAAGACAATAAGTACCTAAAACACTTACTAATAATGCTTCTTATTCAAAAATACATTTGAGTGCTTGGAAATAAGCGAATTCTTGATCTACTGCAATAGGGTTATCAAATATACTTATACCTAATTTAATGAGGACAAATAGGAGACATATTCAGGCCTCTTTAAAATCAAAATATAAATTAAAAACAAATTAAAAAGGGCAATCAAAAGTACTGAAATTTTTTTCTTATTTAAATTAAAATATCGTCATAGCAACGGTTCATTCGGTTAATTTACAATTTGCGAAATCTGAGATGACTACATACAACAGGGCGTGAGTTTGAGATTGAATTAAACAATCCGACCCGAAGTTCAAGCAGGCGAACTTCATTATAGACTTTGTGAGTCCATAACGAATACGACTGATCCGTATTTAATACGTATTGTGTTTTAAAATACATTTTTGCTTGCAGCTTACCTCAAGAAATGCGGCCGGCAAATTATTGAATTTGTTTAATAAATTTTATTATCATCATCAACCACGTAAAGTCCACTACTGAACATAGGCCTCCCCCAAAGATTTCTAAACGGACCTGTTGAAAGCGGCCTACATCCAACGTGTTCCTAAATAAATTTTATACGTTATTATATTTTTGTTGTTATTTTAACCACAAAAATTACACATATAATTCTGTTTCTAGCAGTTTTCAATAAACGATCTCAATCTCCACTTAGATTCTGAGAATGAACCAATCAAATAACTCATTTGTAAACATGTCAAAACAAACTTTATTCTGATTGGTCCATTTTTGAGATTAATCAAAAAAGCGATTGGGTTTCTTTATCGAAATTGACGGTTATAGAAACAAAAGGAATGAAATAAAGTATATATTTCTATTTTTCGAAACAGTAACTACGATATTAAAAACAATCGAACAAATTATTATACAGATGCTAGTGATTTTATTTGAAGAATAACATCAAAGAATTATCAATCACAAGGAGACACAGTAAACATAAGAGCTCTTGATCGCTAATAGATATAAGACTAATGGATGATGTGTATCCGTCTTCAGCTCTGAACAAATAAACCTTCGATATTTACCAGAGACATTGTAAGACTAGCAAATATAATAACAGGATCAAATAAAAGACTCGGGCCCCTTCAAGCTCTTTGGCAAATATGTTTTAGATAAATATGTAATGTCTGACTAGCTCTTAAGCTCAGTTAAATAGGATTAATGAAACTATAATTTAGACTAGGTTCAGTTGAATTATTTTATGCTAGAAATTAAATTACGCATAAATCTAGAAAATGCTGAAAAGTAGTTTTGTTAAAAGTTTTAGTTAAGACCAAAATATCAATACTGATGGTTTATAAATAAGAAAAAAGGATTCCAGGATGAACAGAGATATATATTGCGACAGTGTTGTTACAAGAGCCATGGGCACAGACAGAGAGAGGAGAAAGTAATGACGTTTTGGTCAAAACGTCATTAGTGACGTTCTCATGATTTATATTTATATATTGCGTTTACAATAATCGCTTAACAAATACCAAGTATTATTTAATTATTCACGACCTGATAACCCTACTAGTCTAAAAGTATTGATCAATACTTTTAGACTAGTAGGGCTTACTTATCAATGATAAAATATTCCTGTATATACTATAAAAGATCAATTTACATTGGGACGGTTAGTGTTCTTTGGAAGAGGACTATATTAAGCAAAAGACAGCAATAAGCTTTATTTTTTTAATTCCTGGCACGGCAAAATGACTACTGCACCTGATGATAAGTGCGATGCCGCCCAGTAGAGTATCGATTGGCAACAGATAGCTATTCCATGCCATTAACACAATCATGTCGGCCTACTAAGATGCTTCCTCACGCTACGGCGGAAGGACCCACTATTTCTTTACATTACTACAACCTGAATATAATAAATTCACTTTATACAATAAAATCGTTGGCGAAACGTAGACACACTTGCATCTGCCTAACTCTTTGGGGATGTAGGCGTAACAATACAATATACAATAACCTATTGTATCCTTTATACATTTGATACTGACAAAGCCTTAGTCTAGTGGACAGAGGTGTACACACAAACAAGAAATACTAAGAATAGATCAAACGATGTACCAGAATTGTTATCAATATCCATGCCTATTATAAACAAAGTCCCCCAAAGCTGTCTGTCTGTATGCGATCGATTTTCTCATAATCTACTGAACGGATATTTGTGCGGTTTTTACTAAAGGATAGAAGATATCTAAACTATTATATAGAGCCGAAGAGTTTGTTTGTTGAATTGTTCTTCTTAAAAAAATCTAAAAATTATACTAGAAAACAAAATGCGCCGCCGCATCTGTCTGTCTGTCTGAATGCGATAAACTCATAAACTACCCAACCGATTTCGATGTAATTTGGTATAGAGATAGTTTAAGACCCTGAAAGGGCTTACACTAATTTCCATCCCGGGAAAATAGCAGGACTTTCATCCCGGAAATTCTTTCACGAGACGAAGCCACGAATAAAAACTAGTATCCAATTAAATCGCACTACTATAAAACCATGACAAAGGTTTCACAACTACGTATTTTTTGTCACAAAACCCAACCTTTATTAATTGCAGCAAAGCAAACTCCTATAAGACGGGAAACCAAACAGAGGCAGTATTGAACGAGTGCAAACACAGGTAACACAAATATGAACCGGCCAAGTGTGTCTCGAGTGATATGGGTTCCGTATTTTGCTGTTCGAGTTAACCGTTACAGTAAACAAGGGCATTAAAGGGCAAGAAAACGTAAGGAATAAGTGATCATAAAATATATTAAAATAAAGATTAATATTGAATAATATAAAAATTTGAAGGAAAATGCAAAGGTTTTCTGGTGCCTTATGAACAGTTTTGTTACTGGATAAAATGAGACCTAACATCTAATATCTCATAATGATGACATTTAATATCAACCAACCATTTGTCTCTGATATTTACCTGAAATATACTTTTATTAATTTAGCATGTTTGTTAGAGTTGATCCTTACAATTGGCCCTATCGATCCATGGCATAAAAAAAACAGTGTTATTTTTTTCGGATTTAAGCTGGTTCAATAACCTGGGTGTGGCAAACGTATTTTCAAAGTGTCTATATTATGCAGTTTTGCTTCTCTTTGAAAATAAAGGAATGTTTCCTTTTAAGTTAATGTTGCTACCTTCAGTAATTAGATTATTTTCCCTCCAGGAGCGGTTCAAAAATTCCACCTGTATAAATCGCTTTCTTTAATCTCTTAATGGAACTCAACATTGGTCTATTAAGCAAATTTTACATACAAAAAAAAGGTTTGTCAACCTAAACACTGCATAAAAACAAAATATATTTCTAAGTTCTTATCCTTCTATTAGATTAATTTTACGGGTTAAAATTAAAGAATGCTTTCCGAGACTCGCCGAGCTTCACCGCTCGGTGTCATAAAATGCATGACACTGCCGTTCCTGGCGTACAGGAGTTGTAGTGATGGGTGTGAGAACGAGATTGTCTCCTGCACAAAATAATTTATAGGTTAACTTAATTATTGCCTTCGACTATAAAGTACCTATTACAAAGTAACTTTACTGGTGGTAAGATATTGGTGTCCGCTCGGATAATGACCACCGCAGACGGTCTAAACTGAGGTAATTCTTATGTGATTGATCTCCACGCCGAATGCACGGGGGGAAATTAGTCGCGGCCTTAAGCACACAATTAAAAGTGTATACCTCATGGTTGCCAATTCACATATTGGCCTATGAGAACTCACAAACATTTCGCGGCCTTCTCCCCTCCTCCCTAAAAGGGTTCCTTTTCCTCCACACTTCCTTCCACTGATATCCCCTCGCAACTTTCTTCCAGGGCCAGTCGGTAAGCCAAGGCATTCCAGTATCCCATTTACAGGTTGACTGCGGAGTCCGATACGCAAATAAGACCACACGATGTAAAACCCGCCACAGTGGCCTATATGTGACGCGTTGCGGGATCAACCTGTCTATATCAAGCTGGGCGTCATAATTGTGACAACTGGCGAGGGGAATCGTCTCTCGTCAGTCGACATTCTATCTGGACTCCACTCCGCTTACCAGCAGTTGTAGTGGGGTCACTTTGGTCACTCACACACTAAAAATTGAAGAAATATGAACGCAACCTCCTTATAATGTAATTTATTGTGAGTGCATAGGTTTCTTCTAAAAACAAAATAGTATACGCTCTGTTTTCTTTCACGCTTCAACTCGTGTAATTTCCTAATAAAAACTAACTCCGTTTATATACGATAATTTATTATTTTATCAAAAAAAAATACCGAATGAAAAAGGTCACCACACTCCTAAGAATCTCTAATAAAATACGATCATTCGTCTGAACTGAATTATGTTTGATCAAGACCTGCGTGGATGTTTAATTTCTTTTGTTTTCGCTCAACAGAGCTTTGTTTGTTGCCCTCAAAAGAAAATCCACTGATCACAATCGTTTGTAAACGATACTGAATCTAATTTAAAGTGGCTCAAATACGCGTGTGTTTAACAATTGTTCAAGATATTTATTAGTAACTGAATTATTTATGTATTTTACAACCGTAAATATGCGGTCTTATTGATATTTGAATTAAGAATACAGCAAAATCGAAGCCGATATTGTAATATTTATATATGGAAATGTATGTAGAAATATATGATAATATTTGTATACGACTACCTCGATGTCGTACTTGTATTATGGTATGACTGCAGTGCTGAGATTTCGGGTTCGATCCCCGGATCGGGCAAAGTGATGTGTTTTTTTTTACTCAATATCAGTCCGAAGTTGGAATTCGTGCCCGATATCTTGATAGGCTCGCCCCCATCACATTATGGTACGGAATACGCACGGCGAATAGTGAGTGCACCAGTTGCGTCTGCGAGTCTACCCTAGGAGTAATAGGCATGACTGTGTGGAAATATATCACTGTAAGACCCTGGACTAAAGTTAATCCTAATATTTTCTAGTAACACCGGAGATGTGCTAACACTAAATGCTATTATCCACTTTACTTTATACTCTGTTTATCTCTGCACCATTCTAAGGTTAAATAGGAGAGAATGCCTTGACATTAAGTCCGCCAGTATACCTTGTGTACAATAGATTTTAAATAAACAAAATAAAGGTCTAAAATCTTCTGATATATAGCATACTTTGCTTTGACCTTTTACCACCACCCACTCGATGAATCATAGGTTTAATCCAGAAACGGCAATTGTAAATGCCAACTATGAAGACACTGTGTCAAATACTCGTATATCACAGTAACCCTCAGATGGGTTAGGTTAGATTGAAACTGTGAAAATCTCTGATTAAATGTCTTGATTGATTGTTATTTAGACTTTCCCGCCCTCACACCCACCACTACAACTTCTGTAAGCCAAGATCAGCAGTGGCGCACATTTATGACACCGAGCAGTGAAGCTCGGCCAGTCTCAGGGAAAACTAATATGTCATTACCCCGCAACGAAATTAATCAAATAGAAAGATAGGGAGGAGTTGGAAATATTAATTGTCCACTTCCCTCCACAGCATTACGGGTGACAAAATCATGATCTAAGGAGGCGTTTTAACCTCAAGGATAGTGAGTGATTGTTATGTGGTGAACAGCATCGCACACACTTACACACCTATGTAAGTGCATGAACGTGGTTGTGCACAACGCTGTGTCACACCATACCTCCCATATAAAAGCAACGTGCGCCTTTGTTAAATTCAGTACGTTTAATTTGTTACTATTGCCATCTAATTACGCAGCTGAGTATAAACGTACACTGAAACTTTGAAATACAAACTTATTCAGTGTCATCCTTAGAGTTTAATTTGACAATAATAATAGTTCAGTTTAGGCTTCCCTACAACACAAACTTTACAAAAATGAATGGTATTCATAGATATTTAAACATAAAACTCCTTTGAGTGAACTGTGAAACATTTTGTTCTGGTTTTGTCGCTAAAAGTTCTGGCGCAACATTTGATTTTGACTGATTGGTAATTCGAATAAACCGTTAAGAAATAAATGCATAGTTTTAGTCCTAAAACTAATACTTGCCAACTCTTATTGTGATAGCTAGCATAAACCAATCTTAGAAAGGTTACAGTGAAAAAAAATATCTCTTGTTCATTAGCTTACATATTATTTTAACTAATTCTGGTAAATCTTAAAATTGGTATGCTGGTGTAGGGTATACATGGGTTAGGGACTCGGTCCAATGCTCGCTCAGATGATACTATACTCCCGAGTGCCGACATTGGGTCGTAAGACCTGTGAAACCAACATAACCATTCCATTCACCTCCAAATGGTGGTAGCGACAAAATGTTTTTCTCCGCGAAAAAAAGGTAAAATCAACTATTCCCAATAAACAAATATTTCTTTCTAAACATCCTTCCACGCAAACAGGAATTTTGTCTAGGAACACATATTACGGACGATATTTGAGGGCGTTTATGTAACGTCTAATGACGTCGTCGGAATCTCATAACATTTCACGACGCAATGGGACGTCTCATATGTTCCTACATTTAATGTGATTTCGTATCAAAAAATACTATTTTCGTGCCTATTTTTGTCCTTTCTTTAGTCACTGCGTCTAGTACATTCAAATCTCATGAATGACATTAAGCATATCTGTGTTGTATCCTACACTGTCCTGTTGTAGGAATTGTAGGAACGAGCTTCCGCTACTACTGAGAGGGTTAAGGTCTTAGTCTTCACTTACTTCTTCACTTCACATATCTTTAAACTTCTTTTGCAAAAGATTTAAATATTCAGAATTCGTCACGATGTTTCATTGCACCGGTAAGTCAAGTTATTATTGGTAAAGAATAAAATACGACTACGAAACGGTGTGTCTTGAATTTTGAAATTTTAATTTTAATGTGCATGCTCTCTACTTCCAACTAGAATATTGCTTCTTATCTCATAATTAATAAATAATACTTAATATCTATTTCTGCAGGGATACTGTCAGTAATTATTTATATAATACTACATGATGTAAGCGATTATCTATCTGAAACAGATCACAGGCTGTGAAAAGGTTATTAAATAATACAAAAAGACGTTTAAATATTGATTTATTCAGATTTTCCATTTTAATACACGATGAATAGTACGTGGATGAATATATACAAATGCAAGATAATTGCATAAATTTAAGTACTTATAAGTTACAAATTACATATATATTTGTGTTATACATTATAATTTAATTAGGTACTTGTTTAATTATACAATACATTCACAAACATGATGTAATGGGAAAAAGCATTTCTTAGTTTTTACAATAACATATTACTATTCAAGAACCTTACTTATATTTATGTTAAAAATATTTGAATAGATTACATAAATAGTTACAAACTACATATATGAATGTCACATGAATGCGTTTAATCAATAATAAAAATAATACTATATAAAATGTATATACAAAGAAAAAATGTTGCAAATTAATAAATCAAATACTTTTTTTTATTCAGGTTCACAGCGAAGTGACCCCACTGCACCTGATGGTAAGTGGAGTGGGGTCCAATAGAATGTCGATTGACAAGAGAAGATTAGCCCCAGGGTAGTTGACACAATTATGCCGGCATGTTGGAATCTGATATACCCAGGCTAATACCGGAACGCGACACACTTATGTGGGCCACTAAAGCGGGTTTTAACATCTTGTGTACGGTGGTCGCTATCCGGACGGATATAAAATATACCCTTCCACCACCGATTACCAAACAGTTTTTGAAAGCTTATCAAAATCAATAAAATTACGTACAAGATCATTTGGACATTGCGTTAATAAATTAAACCACATACTCGTCTTCACCTCTGCTGCCGTTCTGCCCAAAATTATGCATTAATAACGAATATTTACACAAAAAATCTGTTTTACTGTTAACTTTTTTAATTTTTGATCATTTTATAGATAAGTTTTAATATGACGTAGGCGTATGCCACACTGAAAGTATGATGTTGCTGCTGCGATGAATTCTCTTTGAGTAATAGTAGTAGCATCATGGCGTGTTAAATTAAAATTACTTTTTATTGATATTTATTTTGTTCGAAACTTATACTTTTTTATTTCACATCTCCAGTCCGAGTAGAGTACTTGATTTCATTTAATAAAGTAATGTCAAAATGAACCTGTATATCACAATGCATAAATACAATAACTTCTACAAAAGTTCAAAAAACAGTTAAGAAATACGAAAAAGCATATAACGAACTGTTTACGTAGGACGTTACCCTTTCAAGACATCAGGGAATACGAAATTCACAAACATATTTTACATGCACATTCTAGGAAACTTGAGTCCAGTATTTACCACCGCTTCGACTTAACACTAAAACATATTACTATAAATAAGAGATTATGATAATAAAAATCTGATAAAATAATAAAATAGACAGAATAAAAATATCATAAGATTCTTCGATATTGTGCAATAATTTAACTTTATAATAGGAACATAAATTGCAGTTATTTGCGTGCGTAAATATTTTGCATAGTGATGTAATACACTTTTATCGATAAACATTATTTTATTGAATTAATCTTTGTTTTTTTTTAATCATTGAATGACGAGACGAGCTTGCTGTTTGTCTGTTGATAAGCACTACAACCGCCCATAAACAGTAGAAACACCATCCAACAAATTGAATTACAAAATATTGTTTGGTATTCCACCACGCTTGCCAACCTGAGACAATGTTAAGTCTTATAATGTCCAGTAGCTATAGTCGTTACAATGTTCTTCAAACCGGAACACAACAGTGACTACACACTGCTGCTTGGTGGCAGAAATAGATATTGCAGTGGTACAGTCAGCAACAGAAGTCGTTGAACATAATTTGTTTCCAATATTTCCTAATCATTATCATTTACCATAAGTTACTGATTAATTTACATACAAAACAACTTGACATAATTGAACTACAAAAGTAGCTGAACGCTGTCAAACCATTCACTGCTAAACATTACTAGCGACAATTATTTATGATCTGTAAATTAGCAAATTCTTCGTTTTATATACAAGCTTTTTTTTCAACAGTCCAGAATTTCAATTAAATTGTTATTTTATAACATACTAGCTTTGGCTCGCTACTCCGCCTGCGTGAAAAAGTTTTTCAAGGACTAAAGTCTTGCTTTATATTTACCCGGGATTGAAAGTAGCGTATAGCGCTTAAGAGTAATGTAGCTTCCTATTAGTGAAATATTTTTAAAATCGGTTAAGCAGTTCCTGAATTAAGCGCATTCAAACAAACTCTTCAGGTTTATATAATAGTATATATTGAAGTTAATAACCAGAATTATATTTTTTTAAGTATGGACAAAATATCATAATTCCGTTATAAGTAATCTTATAACATTAATAGGAATAGGTTAGTTACAATTTAAACGTCCTATTTTATAGAGCACTGGCCGGTTTAAGGAACAAATGCGAAATTCAAAATTATTCTGGCAGGAGATTCTCTTCGAAGGATTCAACGTAAACGTCAGTTTCTTTTTCATATTTTTTTCAGCCAATCCTTTACATTGGTATTCATATTGAAATGATAACCTTAATCTGTACTCTTCTTTGGTAATTGATTTATGATCCGTTTCAATGTTCAGGTGTTTTGTAAATTAGTATCTGTTCATCGACTTTTGTTGCTGATCGTACCTACACAGGCGGAATCTCACATATGAAAGATCTACCACCATTGTCTTGCAATGAAAAGTTTATTACTGTTTCACTGTGATTGTAATAGTATAGACAAAATTGTTATTAATTTTTTTCATTGATTTAGAATTTTATTATATAATGAAAGAATGGTCTATTGAACTCAAATTTCTTTACAAATACACATTATTTACGGACGAATATATGCAATAATCGTTTTTGTATAGTATATATGTAACTAAAACACAGCCTTTTTATAAGTTTAATGCATATAAGATTACATTATTTTAAATAATTTCAATTTAACGAATCCATCAACTTAAAAAATCATTTCGAATGTAAACATAATTCTTATAAATGTAAATAAACAATAGACTTTATCAGTAATCTTAAACAAACTTACTACATAAATATTCTAGTAAATATTATTTCTCAAACAATACGAGTACGTTTTAATACAAGGCATTGTTACTGTTAAACTAAATTAGGAAAGTAGAACAACTGTTGAGTTATTAAAGTCGGTTTCCGTTTTTGAAACCATTAACTATTTTAATGACCTTTTGTTAATTTCAAGTTGTTAACAATTTTAACCAGATTCTTGAATTGTTAGTTTTTCATTAGTTATGAAAAGCAAATATAAATCACCGTTAAATATAAATATCATGAAAAATATATTCGCAACATAATAAATCCTTTAATATTGTACGAAGTATCGATAAAATTATTTTACAGTTGACATCTCGTCTCTAAATTACATACAAATGGAATCCTTATTTTATTTCTTATTTTGTAAAAATTTAATTGTCTAGCCAATTTTTTTTTACCAATGAACGACGAAAATAAATTAGAATTTTATATGAAAATTTAAAATGAGGTAACTATAGTATTTATATAAAAAACATAATAGGTATCATTTTGGTGGCAAATTTCCGTTTGCATAATTGTCCAAAATGATTACAATCCAACAAAAAACACCTTATTCACATTATTTTTGATTCAGAGCGTTATATTATGATAATACGCGAAATCAATTTAAATGAATTTAAGTTTTATTCAGCCTTCCGTCTGTACTAAGAACCTTTTCACTATATTAATTCGCTTAAGATGCTCCCGCCAGCAAAACGGCACAGGAAGCGTATTTTTAGAAGCTTTCCAATAGAAATTAATAAAATTTATAGGAAAAAAAATAAACATCATATTTCTACAACGTGTTATAATGTGGATATGATATCATGAATTTCATAATAAAAATGCCATAAAGATTGCGAATTCCGTGCATCTTCTCCTAAAACCAACAATTTTAAATAGAATATTTATTAAAGAACATTTTGATAGTTTAAAATAAAAAAAAAATAATAATAATTTTATAAAGAATTATTCGGAAATCTGCATATTTTCGGCGTAACTTATGCGCCGAAAATGTATGGAACGAATGCCTAACACCGTTTGCTCGGGGAGGATCTTAATATTAAAAATGCCTGACTGCCTTAGAGACGTAGTTGTATTGTATGCACGGTA
Organism: Manduca sexta; assembly: GCF_014839805.1. Classification (NCBI taxonomy): domain Eukaryota; kingdom Metazoa; phylum Arthropoda; class Insecta; order Lepidoptera; family Sphingidae; genus Manduca; species Manduca sexta. Next base: position 5,751,539 of record NC_051121.1, on the reverse strand, counting down.
TGACACCGTTCTAAGATCCAGGATTCGAATCCAGGATCGGGCAATGGTATTTGAGTTTTTCTGCCCAGCGTAAGCCCGGAGTCTAAAATTTGTGCCCGATATAGCGATGAACTCGCCCCATATCACATAATGGGACGAAACACACATGGCGAAAAGTAAAGGCTATTATTGCACCTTTGCATAACCCCTTCGATGAAAATATTTGTTATAATATTAAAAATATATATGACTATAAAAGGCTATAAAATCCTAAGTGGGTTTTGACACTAATCCGTACAATTAATTTAATTAATTCCAATTTCAAATACTCAGTTCCAATTTCTAATAATTCGAACTGGCAACTGTAATTTTGTTCTAACACTCCCCGCTCTCCAAAGTCCCGCGGGCGGACATTCCTCCATGTGGTTTTATTAATTGCTAATAGTTGTAATTCAAATAACCGAGTTATGTGTTGATTAAATTAGTGTTTCGTGTTGCAATATGTTGCATGCTTTAAACGACTTGTACGATAAATAGTTCGGCTAGGGAGATGGTCCGAATATCATGAAATATTAAATTAATTTTATCGTGATACCTTCATTATTATGATAAAAATACATAGTTGACCAAGATAACTAATGATCTTTTAAGCATCAAATAAACCATCATAACCTAGAAATTAAACAATAAGATTAAATTTATAGATTTACAAAAATTCAAACATTTTCACAGACACCCCAATTAGTAGTAATTAGTAAGGTAACGGAACCCTTGAAGACCAAATTAATTTAAAAATCTTGATAAAATCGTTTCATAAAAAAAAGAAACCTCTTTGATTAAAAGGCAGCATACAAAATATAAGAACAACAATAATAAAATCAACAAAAAATCCTAATATGATTTTGAACTACAACAAAAAATACCAACAACATAATGGCCAATAATAAACAATAATGAACATTGTTAGGAACCGAACTTTTTTTGGTCAAACTACCTTATAATTAAACATTGCTAATGGATCACGTCAATCGCAATTGTATATCTTCGGAACACCAATTCTCTTGCACTTGCATTGCCTTCTACAAGAGCAGTGTCTCTTTCATTCTCAATACTTAAAGAGACTCCTTCGTACCCTTTACCTCATTCTTCAATAATACTTACCAAACTACATGACTTTGCATTGTGCACGATCATGGTACTTATGTCGTAAAGCGCCGAGAATTTTCGTATACCGCTCGGAGTTGAGTCGTTCGGCGCGCGTGTGGCGCGGCGCCACGTGGCTCTTCGAGACAGCAGCATGGCAAAGGAATCCCCCGTCCAGGACCACCATCCTGTACTCTTTGAGGCACAGCTCTAGCATCTAGTTGAAGAAAAGTTTCAAAAGAATTATTAATAGAATTGTGGAAATCCTTGGGGATAGTGCAATGCCGCGTGACCAAAAAAAAATAATGGAGATTGATCCTTACTGTACTAAACTTTAGATTAATGATACTAAACTTTTTATACGGTATTAGACTATCACCAAGTAAGTCTATTTACCCTTTCTACTTATTACATTTGTTTACATCTTGATATTATTTTAATTATGTGATACTCTATTAACATTATTAATTACTCCAAGAATAGATCCTTGTAGCCGAATTTCAGCCACGACGGCTAATCTCAACGGAGATCAGCAAGGTACGCGAAAGATATTATAGTGCAAAAGTGTGTGCGCAGTACACAGGTGCACACTCTGTTCCTTCATTCTCATAGTTCGGTGAGACGGCAATCCGACATGACCAGAGAGAAATCAGGTGTAAGACCAATTGTATTGTCGATTAGAAGTTTCGAATTTGATCAGGTACTATTATAGGTAACTGTTTTTCATACTTAATATTATTCAGTCGGAGAATAGGCATTGAACTCAGATCTTCCAGCTTTACCAGCTGGGTCATCAAAACGTGTAGCTATTTATTCACACTACTAAAAACAAACGTAAGGAATTTCTTCAATTAAGTTTATTCTGGAGCTACGTCACTTATCTGATCATGCGAATCCAATAACGTCAACTCTTCAAACATTCCAGTCTCACATAACTTATTGGATTAGAAGATGTAATACGTATCGTGTTATTTGAATATTGTGAACGTGTAATGAAAGTACAATAGAATGTTTTGTAATATATTTAACTATACCAAATACACAAAATGATAATACTCAGTACACAGAGAAATGTCTTTCTTACAAAATAAAGTATCTATACGGATCTGTAAATAACATTGCAAAGAAATAATTGAATGTAGAATTAGCAATGTGACGTGGTCAGTCGTGCAAAAAAAAAGAAAAAGGGCGCGTAACTGATCCAGCTGGCCTGCGGACCACTACGTTGGGGATACATTATTGCTTTAAATCGAACGGACGTTCACAATCGTTGCATTTTAATAGCTATATTTTTATGATCTTGCTTGTTAGCTAGTTTGATTAGAATTATCTTTTTGTAAATAATTTTTTTTTTTAAGTACTAAATACTATTTTAATTCTCAGTGTTGATTTTTAAACACATAAATGTTAAAACGCTAAATATAAAATATTTACATTTAGTATTTTCAATATGGTATGTTTGAAAGATGCGACACGTCTTTTAAAAGAAATAACTCAACACTCTCTCACGAAACTCATTATCCTGTCAGTACTATAAGCAACGGGAATTGAAATTGTTTAAAATATTCGTTGCACGAAGTATTTAGATGAAAACGAACGCTGCATACTTACGTGTTATTTGAATACGTTTAAATGCAATATTACAGATAATAAAGAAATAAACATGATGTTTCATTTGATTCAGTTAAAAAAAAAACATTAGAACTGGTATTACTAAGAATAGAGAGTGCAAGAACTAAACTCATGGTAATAAAATCGCAATTTAATTCATAAATCCAAAAACTTAACAAAAATTAAACTAACAAAGTAATTGATTAATAAGAAATAAAAAAAAACATATCAGTAACGAAAAACCAGATCACAACTGCGACTACCGGATTTTTTTATCAGTTCCAAAATACGCTTGTATTTTTTGGAAAAGTTTAACATACTGATGGAATATTGGTACAAATTGGAGAACACAGCCCACCGACGGATGGCGCACTGCGCAGGCGTGAGCAAATCTTTTTTCTGGTGAGGCGCTGCATGGCACAGGAATCCGCCATCTAATATATACAGTTTGTACTTCTGAAGGCATAGTTCTAGCATCTGGTAGAAATAAACCACTGTTAAAAAGATATTAAATAAAAAAGAAAACTAAAATGAAAATGCTGATAAAACAAAAACATTGAAAAATTATCACAAGTGGCGTCTTAACAATTACAAAATAATCATAAATAAAAAAAAAACATAAAACGCCAAATTTTTTGTCATATAATAAACAACCCTATTTACGTCTATCTAAGAGTTATAATTTATTACCTGCGTCATTTTGTCCTGCCGTCCCTCCCACGACAATACTTCGCTGTACCAAGGCTCCTTGTGAGTGCCAAAGTAGAGCGGCTCCCATCTGTGGTATGGGTACTCCCTTCGAGCGATCAACATCGGCTGCAACAATAAATTGTTATGTAACCCATTTATGAACTACTTACGACCGGTCGTAATTACTTGCTAACAATTAACTGAAGTTTGCTATCTCAACTCGACAGTAACAGTTACGCTACCAGTGTAGTGATTACACCCGCCGAAGCATTTTATTTTAGCACTGAAAACAAGTGGCGTAACAACTATAATTCTTTTCTATATTTATTTTTTAAATTTAATGATAATAATTTAAATAACATACTGCATAGATTATTATAACAATTATTTATAAATTTATTTATTAAGATGAAAAAGGCAAAAAAGAAATGCACAAATGACAATAATCTTACTCGACCTCTCGATATAAACTTCACGGGTAAGGTATTCTTATTTATCTTAGTATATAGAAATACAGATGATCATCAAAAGGAAGAATTTCAACTGTTTGTAATCTTTCAATAAGATATTGAGACCGGTCGTGAAATAATTCTATTAGGAATATCTATTTAGAAATTTAAAATAATAAGATAATTGAAATCACTATTAATAAATATCTGGTGTCTTGGTTTCTAAACTCGATCACACTCCAAATTAGCGACAAAAAGGTTGCCAATCAAGCAATTGACGGTAAGTAACCGCTATAACCACTAAGGACACTTGGTAGTCAAATTGTGGATGCCTTATATCTTAGATCATAAGGTTGAAAATGGACAAGAGAAGAGGGATTTTTTCACTTCCAGTAAAATAAGTGGGTGCGTGTTACGCAACAGCAATGCAACCTGTTCACATAAATTTTCTGTAAAGCAATACTACCATCCCAGTTGAATCCCATTCTACTAATATAAAATTGACAAGTTTTGAAAACGTTTGGATGTAAACATTGAAGGAAACAGACAAATAAATAAACCTCCACTGCAGTAGTTGAAGGAAGCATTAACGATCTTGTAGTTCAAGAAGTTTTCAAGTGTTTGCGGTAGAAATACGAACCATAAATAATGACACTTAAACTTAACCTCTTAATATTGGTAAAACTTCGATCAGTCCCCAAACTACTGGAAGTTCCAAAAGTTAGTTGACAGCGTACAGCGCTATACGAATTCTTGATCCAGTTATCTTCCTGAGGGAACCTGTTAGGACCTGAGTATTTAAAGTAATCACACAACTCATATTTAAGAAAGAAAAATGAACATGCAAAATGGAAAGTATTTGAACACTCAATAATACGTAAAATTACAAAATAAAATTTTACACTAAATGACCCAATTAATTAAATACTAAAAGCTGGCAACTAAAACTAAATTTGAGACGTCTACGCCTTTAATATTGAAATCGAAGCAACAGAAAATGGTCCACTTCGATAAATCACTGTACATTGTCGAATATTCAAAATAATTGCTATCGAATTTCGATAAAATACTCAACGAGATTGGCCCGAAAGGCAAGGGTTAATTGTTCCACGGTAAAATGATTTTGCCGATATCGATGGCATTGCGGCAGGAACATTCCTCGAAGATCGACAGCCGGATAAGTTTTGCAGTCTTGACGAAAATTCTGACCCGTGACAATACTAGGCCATGAGCTAACTAGAAAATGTCATAAAATACTTTGAAAACAACAGTAAGATTTCTTATCGTTTTGCACCCGGTATATTGGAAGCGAATAATAAGCTGGGAGGTGGTGGAAGCGATTTTCTGATGAGGCAACACTTGAGTTTATCAAACTCATTAACGTGGGATTAAATACCACAAAGTGGGTTTAGGTAAGATAGACGGCTGGTTGTAAAATTAAATCAAATCCTTACTGCAATATACTAAAGTAACTAACTCCAAGGCAGTAATAAAACAGATATGAACTTACTTAGTTCAGTCAGTTAAATGACAACCATAAAATAGTCATCTCAATATTTCATCTACGCACTGCTTCTAGAAATTTATTGCTCCATACTTGAAGTTAAATTGTCGAAAATTCTGAGGATCACGCGCTAAATGCACTTTGTATGCAAGACGTAAAATTAATTTGTTTAAAGAAGTCAAACATTGCAGAGGCGAGGATTGCGCTCCTCTCTGGTATGTGAGAATTAATGCAAATTCACAAGTACTTGATGCATCTCAGGAGACGAATTCTTTAAATATTTAAAGCAATGAATAGATTAATACAAGCAAAGGAACAGCGAAGGAAGAGATAATCTTTGATATTACTAGGTTTTACTCGCACCGCCGCCCCACTTTTCCAATTCCCAAAACCTACTTTACATGGATAAACAGTAGCCTATACGATAAACCAGTACGTGGTACATCTTTGAGCCAAATTTCATAAAAAAAAATCTAGCAATTCCGTTATTTACTCCTAACAAACTTCGAAACATGTTCATATTCTTTCGCTTTCAAAATATTGGTAACATAAGATAAAGAATACCAACTCGTGATACTATTCTATAGACACATCATTAAAATATATCATAAAATACAAATGTTCAGAATTTCTCTCGAGTAATTGATACACTAAACATACGACAGATGCAGAAAATAAACTTGAGAAGCGACGTCTGCGTTCAGTTTTACTTACAAATTCCCAGTCACGTCTATATGTTTGAACGCGCTAAACTTAAAAACTAACCGACGGATTTCAATGAAATTTGTTATGTAGATAATTTGAGACCTCGGGAAGGGTATAGGCTACTTTTATCCCGGAAAAATATGTAGCGAGACTATTCTCTCGAAATAATTTCTTTAACGCGGATGAAGCAGCGAGCAAAAGCTAGTATTATTATATAATATGAACTAAGATTTATATCAGCCGGCACAGTATTATTTTCAGGAATAAAAAACACGAGTATAGGTTTTCATTTTACAAAGTCATGACATATCCCATTTTTGGTTTTTCATCTACTCAGATTATCGGTCTTATAAATGATATACATGATTTCATTGCCGCTTTTCGAAAACCTAATTTTATTACACATCGCATCATCCTTTAGCAACCTGCGTGTAAAAAATACATAAGACTAGGGCGAAGTGCTTCATAATATAATAGTTAAAACTTTTATGTATTATAATTAATCGCATCAAGACAAACGAACTGAACCAACAACAATGGAAATATCGAAACGCAAAATGCAATTTTTCAAGCCACGTCCAAAGAAATGCCAATCAAACCGTACGAAAGGCAATCAGACGGGGCGTTTAATGCACGCCTTCCGACCGCCGGTGATAACCGCTCAATCTCTCGAGTGACAATCAAGGCTATAATACGTTTACGTCTGAAGAGCTAACAGGGTCATAAGAGGCGCGGGAAGGTTCTGTAAAATGCGCACTTACAGCCGCAAAACTTACTTTTTTTTTTAAACTTGCTTAATCGTTTTTTAAAATTACTTCGGCTTTATTAGTCATGTAATGTGTTCTTATAATCATGACTGCCTCGATGACATAGTTGTAATACGTACACGGTTAAAGTGCGCCGCTACCGTGCTGCGGTCTTGGATTCAAATCACTCTCGAGAAAAATAATTGGGAATGGGTTTTTCCATCTTAAAAATTACTACGTCTCAGTTCGATGTCAAAAAGTTAACGGTGTGATACACGTGCTTTAAAAAGCTTGTAAAGCCGTTAGTTCTACGCCTGATCGTCGCCTACGCCTTACTCCTATCGTCTCGAATTGCCGTCTTACTGGACTATGAGAGTAAAGGAAGAGAGAGTGCACCTGTATATTGCGTACACACTTGTGCACTAGCATTTCTTCCGCGTATATCGCTGATCTCCGTTGAGATTGGCTGCCTTGGTTAAAATTTGTCTAGGAGAGATTCATTCTTATCAACATGCCCTTATCCTGTGCTGTGAGGGTCAATCAACATACCTCTTGCACACATATTCCTGAAAACGAGTTATGCCTATCTTCTTGTGTTATAGGACTGTCTCCCTGTCAAAACCGCACAAAAGACACAGCTCTACGCAGTGCCTCTAAGTCCTGTCTCCAAAACTGGAGGAACTGAGCTCACACGTACCAAAGTACACCTATAAAAACTACAATGTAAGGTAACAGCAGTAACCTACTCACTCACCAACGACCCTTGATCACTGAATAATTAATCGCCACTTATGACAAGCTGGAAATGTCGAAGTCGCCTTGACCCGAACAGTAGTGTTTTTTAAACTAAAACTATAGACTCTATCCACTGGTAATAACGATCACTGACTAGAAATAATTATATATTTCTACGTACACCATAAAATAGCTCAAGCAAAGATTATCTTTTACACCAAATTAATCACTACGTCTCGCTTCACCCATCAACGTGCGCAGCCTTATCTACCTCATAGTCACGTCGGCATATTAATTGCCAACTAATTATCAGGGAGCCTGTTTTAACTGGGCCACTACTATATAGGGTTGTATAGTTATAAATTTGCAAAATGATTACGAGATAACATTACAGCGTTTATTTTTAGACGTGGTAACTCGTTAGAGGCTGACTCGTCGTTTTCTTTGTGTCGATGTAGAGCGCCGGCGCTACGTGGGCCGTATTTTCTTTATTCAACTGTGTCTGATGGATTTAGAAGATGAATTTTCAAATGCACTTTCTTAGTTTTTATTTATATGAGGGTAGAAGGATACCGTGGAACTAACATTAGTAATACGACGTAAACTTAAAATTGTTTACCTTAAAATAAATCTGATTTTATCGCGATTTTTTATATTATTATAATTTTAAAATACGATTGTACAACTTTTGTAATTGTAAAGAGGTAGATATTGTAACTTTGACTTTGTGTGTGACCAACACCTATGAGCCCCCCCCCCCCCCTCCCCCCATGACCACGAAGGCTGCAAAGTCGGGAGAAAAGTTGATAAAAAATTATGATATAAAAAACAGTGATCTAAGATTCGTGTAAACATAAACAATCATTATTGTTTACCTTTTTATTTATTTTCAACAAAAACTTAGTTTCTTACAGATACCATTTGATAATGAATATGTGCCGTTTTAAAATATATTATAACTAAAACTTAATAGTAGGTATACACACACATTGGTACCCAAAGTAAAATTTAACTTGTAATGTGTCTTTACATTGTATTATTATAGATCTCAATTTGGCTAATTTCGTCAGCTACGCAATAATTATCAGTGCAAGTTCTGCATCATTCCACCATTCCCGACGATAAACAAGTTGTGTTCTAAAATTTACATATTTCTATACGGTATATTTAGCTTACCAACCAAGTTACATACTATAAGAGTATTGACAATTCCCTCTATCCATTGATCAATGACAATTGATTATTAAGTTTATTAAGATCACTGAATTACTTTTAAAAAATTTCGAATTTAGAAATGTGTTTAAAAAGAACATATATTTCCATCACTATTTACGCTCGCAAAAAAGTTATCCAAACAAAACCCTTCTTCAAAACGATTCCCTTGTGTTACGTTATTCTATTTTTACAAAACCTAGCTAGAGAAGTAATGATAATGCACTCTCTCACTCCAGTCACGTAGCTTTTAAACGTAGGGATAAAGTGCTTCTTTTACAAAAAATAAAAGCTATTTTTTTTTTCAAATAATTTCCTTGCGTGATCGAAACACATCTCTAAATAAATTTGAAAAAATATTTACTAACAGCATACACATTTTCAACACGTTAATTCAGCATAATGTTTTAGTACAAATATATAAGAAATAATATAACTAAAAAGTACCATAGGTTCGCTGCCTATATAATTTAGCCTTCTAACCCTTTATGGAAGTGAAAACATACGACAGAAAGTGGGTGCACCAGTAGCGTCTCAGCCTACCCCTTCGCTGACAAAGGCGTGAATATAAAAAAAGTAATAAGTAAAATTACGTCCACTTAACAAAATCTCCTAACTTAAACGTATCAAGGAATCATTTAACTACAGTCGAAAAACATAAACATGTGACGACCACGCCGCATACTATTTTGCAGTGGCGAAAGGTCCATATAATCCGATTCCTGCCGACTTTATGTAAAATCTTCTTACTATTATAACAATTTGCAGACAGCAATTATGCACATTAGTACCTATAGGTTGTGTCGGGTTACCTTTCAGAAATCTTCACCATTTACAAGTGACATCTATCATGTTTATATCCATCGATATATATGTACTACGTACTAGATTTGGCGTTCAGAACATTCACTGTGTTCAACTGAATTGAACCATCATCTATTCGAACTGATTTTAATATGGTGTCAATATTGATCTTTGTGGTTGTGTACGGAGTGGCGGTCATAATATAAAAACGCGAGTCTAAGTGTAAACCTGAAAATATAAGTAAAATTATTTGTTGTTCAAGTGAATAAATAGGTTATAACAGGTTTTGGTTGCCATTTTAGTTCAGATTTTGTACAAATAGTTTATATGGATGTTCATGTCTATAGAATATACGTCAATGTTTATATCCATATTAAAAGACTTGAAGGTTACTTAACATCGGATAATCTTACGTGTCACCTGTTTGAGCTACCTTGCCCTTTTTCCTTGGCAAAGTCATGTAAAAATAAACAGCCTACCATGAATGTAAGAAGGTAATACGTTATGCAAAATCTTATTCCAGACGACTGGGTAATAAACATCAGGTACTTGTAAAACAACGGGCAATAAGGTCGTATTTTGAAATTCAAAATGTGGAGAGAATTTCCTTCGTTACTAGAAAGTATTAAGGTAAAGACAACAATGTACATCAAAGAATTTATTCAGAGTCTGTTATTGAACATTATTTGAAGAACCAAAGTAGGTAAATAATTAATAATTAGAATGCTTTATTTTATATGTCAACGCTATAATTTCAAGCCTTAAACATATTACTATTACTTGTGTAAATTAATTCCTATATAAATCTATATATTTTCGTAAATATTTCTTAAATAAAAAGAAAACCAAGATGCAGTGGCGGAGGTTCCATATAGGTAAACCTATTCCTGACGTCTTCCCTTTATTTAGAATCTAATTATCATTAGAACAATTTGCAGACCATATTCATGCACCTTTCGCCTCTGTTAAGATCTCGAACACGCGTAGTCATTGTAGCACAGTTGAAACCGCGTAGCAGACACCGCAAAGCACGGTTGTATAATGTAACCGACAACCGACATGCTGTTAAACTGTTATGTATGGTTGTTAAATTAATTGAACAGGGCGGTAAGAGCGGAGCGGGGCGGTCGGGAGGCGGATTAACCGGCCGTTACAATTAAAAATATATTATTAATAGGGTTATTAACGTATGGCCTGTTAAATAACACTTTATGTCGTACGAAGCAAGGTACATTAAAAGATATCTAAACCGAGAAAGTTGAAAAGGCGAAAGAAAAATAACTTCTGTTAAGACTCACCTCAACCACCTTCGGCGCTGGTCTCAGAAGCCAAGACTGCAGTCCAGGGAACCTTTGGCAATGAGAACAGACTTTCTGGTGGAAATACATCGCTCTGTTAGCAGCCACCATTCGCACCAATCTGTTGACAAATGATTTTAAATGAGTTTATACATGTATGGTATATATTTTTTATTTAAGAATCCTAAGTATTTGTCGCGTTATTTAGATCAAATATTTTGCAATAAAAATGTTTGTTATAAGGGCTGTTGTTATAAGGGATTGATCTTTGAAACTAATGAACTTATATAAGACCAGCTGCTGCCTACGGCTTAGCCCGCATGATTTTTTTCCAGGATGAATATTTTCCCGGGATAAAAATATATAGCACGCACTCTGGAACAAAAATAATCAATATCGGTTTTGTAGTTTCCGAGATTGTCGCGTTCAAAACAAACTCTTCAGCTTTATAATTAAGTATAGATTAATCTATTTCCTAATAATGCTTTTGGATACTCTTTATTCTACAAACAGACTTTAACACGCGCTGAGCTATGTGCAGAAGTTATACAAATTAAAACTAATAGTATTACATTATGGTTATAAATTAAAAAACAAACCAATTTAATTTCTACATAGAAACAATTCCAATATCCCGTTAATATTGAGATACAATGCAAATATAACAAAATCCGCATACAATTCCGGCAATAACAATTGCAAACAAACGATAGATAAATATCAAACGTGCCAGCAAAATAATAGTAAGCAATAATCGTATATCGTATGCGTTTAGAGCATTTTGTGGGCTAGCATCGCCCACCGATGGTCGTAAAAATGATAATAAATATAACATTTTAAAACCTAGAAAGGCAAATGTTACAACAGTGACGTCTCTAAAAATAACATTTTATGAGAGGGAGCTGGGAAGCCTTGAGTCGTAAGTGCTGACTTATTCAACTTTATTGCATTTTAAAATAAGATATGAAATATTGCAGTACTACTTTAATAGTTCTATATTATTTTGAAGATGGCAGAAGTGTATTACAACTTACTACTATATAAATTACGGATGTTGGGAAAGTATTTATTTTTTATTTATTTGAATGACAAGACGAACTTGCCGTTCGCCTGATGGTAAGCGAAACGACCGCCCATAAACAGTAGAAATACCATCCAACACCTTGAAATACAAAGTAATGTTTGGTATTTTACTGCGCTCGCCATCCTGAGACGTGAGTTGTAAATCTCATTATGTCCAGTAATTACACTGGCTACAATGTCCTTCAAACTGGAACACAACAGTGACTACACACTGCTGCTTGGCGGCAGAAATAGACATTGCATTGGTAGCTACCCAGGCGCACTCTCACATATGAGAGACCTACCTTCTGTGAGAAATGTTATATCTGAATTATATTAATTACTTGCATCCACTACTTTCAAGAAATTGTCTATTTAAAATAACGTGATAACGACTTTACACATATTTTGACAATATATAAAGCTGAAGATTATCTTTTAACATGTTTATTCCAAAACCTACTAAACTGATTTTGAAATTTACCCATATAGAAAGCTATATCACCCTGAGTGCTATAGGCTAGTTGAATCCCAGGAAACTATTTATCCCGGAATACTTATTCACGTAGACGGAGCCGCAGGCAAAATCTTGTTAAATAATATATGTGTATAAAACTATCATATATTTATTCAACTATGCTTGAAATTATTCCATCGCTTATGAATCGGATTGCAACGGAGCAGTGACTAAAGGTGAAGTTTTCCGAAAGGCAACCCAACACAACATATAGGTACTAATATGCATATTTATGTAGACTACATATCGTTCTAATGATAATTATATTGAGCTGTCTTGCTGTCCTCGCGGCTTGGCCCGCGTTAAAATCAGTCATAATTATTTTCCTGCGTAAATCCCGACCTACGAGATTTTTTACAACCACACGACCTCATAAACAGTAATCATTATATTTCAGTCAATTTACGTAAAACCGCAATGCACTATTAACCTAAAACTTCCTAAAAAATGCATTATCTTTTAGTAAAAACCGTACAAAAATTCGTTCAGTAGTATTTTAAAAAAAATCGATCACATACTTTAGCTTTTATGGCTTTTGGGGACTTTATTTTATAATATGTATAGTTAAGTAAATTACGAAAGGAATGCCGACAGGAATCGGGTTATACGGAACCTTCACCAGTGTTATAGATATACATAAACCTATAAAAATACTGTGACGTCAAGAAACCAGAGCAAAACGCGTCACTCGCGTTGCACGTTACGCAGAGATATTACATAAGGTTCCACAAGTTTCTATAGTACGATCGAATGCGAAAATATTAATAAATCTCTCCTAAACCGAATTTTGACCACAGCATTTTTTTTTTTTTTAGGAACATTACTGAGTCACAAGGGAATCGATTTTTTAGTTGATATACTAATATAACTACTCAAAAAAACACTGTGGGATGAATACTAACTAGTCAACGTATGAGTGTGCTGTCATAGTCACTCCTCTACCTACCCTTTTGAGTATAAACCGTGAGTAAAATAAAGTGTAAGTCATATCAAATCACAAGAATTTTGTGTAAATAAAATTCGTATTTTTTTAGTTATTATTCTCTACGTTTCTTCCACATGTAATTGAATTTTCTAGAAAATAAGTAAAACTACTCCACATTCCTTCGAGAATTTAAAGTTCAGATTCAACCAGCAGTAACTAGATTCTAAAGTTACAAGTGATTTATGCGTTTAGATCTTTTGATTTTACGAAATCCTTTTGAAATATTTTATCTAAGCACTATGCAGGTTGCAAACCAAAAATGAAACCGTGTGCTTAAAATGTGGCAAAAAAAAATACACAACTCGTGTCGTTTTATTGTGATTGGCTGAGAGACTAACACGTGACTGGTGCATTGGTCTCTCGACCAATCACAGACATGAAAATTAAACGACATCGACTTACGATTCTCGTTTTTTAGGTCATTCTAAAAGGACTGAATTTGTTCAACTTAGTTCTCATAGTTGAGATCTTTTTCATGTTTGATTAGACCACAAACTATGTAAACCGAGCTATGTTCTATGTGGAATATTCTCAGCTATGCGAATTTCGACCTAAACTAAACTAACTTAACTAAGTTTTTGGTCTGGCGTTATTAGACTTGCCTTAACCGACTCGGTCGCATAGTTGCATCACCATACTATCTAATATTTGCGCTAGATATGACGTCACGACTATCACGTTATAGGACTTAATAAACATGGCAAGTTGATGCACTTGTTGCACGTCTACCTACTCTTATTGGAATAAAACGCGTAACTTTATGTACATATGCATTGTTGGTGTATATTTTTTTTTAGCAAACATCGCCTTTATTACATACCCTTTAAGGTTGATCATAAAGATCTGCTGGCGGCCATTTCGTAGTTGACGGATAATAAATGGGTAGATCTAGAAATCGCTTTGCCAAGCATTATTTCTAATTGTATTTAATCTCGTGAATTGTATATCGTCACGGCTCACAGCATCGTTGTAAACTAATTAAGAAATAAAAATAGCCTTTATTTATTTTGCTATAAAGCTTATAACTTGATAAGGCATTTATAAGTTTAGATGGAAACGTGTATACGCTATGTTAATATAGGTATCGATAACAACGACAACATACAACCTCGTTGTTATCGATCATCCTCTAACATACTCTAACACGTAGAAATAATAAATACATTCGGTTCAATAATCGACCTTGCGACCTTCATTTCACGACTCGCCCCTCGCCTACAGCCTCCAATTACGAAAATATTGCCTATGCATATATATATCGGGAAATAAGCTAAAATAAACTTGTCCCTGAAAACCGAAGCCCGAATTAACTTTCCGTTTCCATTCCAGACACCGCCCTAATAATTAATAGAAACTCAGCCAAGAGTGTCGTATTTATTCAGGCGCAGAATAAATTCTTATATAAGGCAAGAATCACGTAGCGGGTGAATCGCCGTCGTATATGACTTATACTAAGACGTACGCAGAACGTGTTTATTAAAAATATAATAGTGATATATGTAGGTATTCTGAGGGATTTAACATAGAAGTTATGGAAGTAGTTAGTATATCAAACGTGGGGAATAAGAATTTAAATATTTCTCTAAATGCCTCCGTGGCGTTTTTGTATTACGGTATGACTGCAGTAATGAGGTCCCGGGTTCGATCCCCGAGTCAGCAATGTGATATTGGGTTTTTGTGCTCGGTATCAGCTTGGAGTCTGCCATGTGACGGCACCAGTTACGCCGCTGCCTACCCTTTCGGGGATAAAAGACGTGTGTGTGAATGTTTTTCTGACATTAGTGTATGAATACAATTTCGAATGTGGGAAATAAACTGATTTTATTAGTATTTATGACTGCACTTTGAATAGGATTCCGGAACTTAAGAATTTTGTGTGTGAAATATATATCATTTTCTCTTTCAGAACTATTTTACTATATTCAAAGGCAGTGTACCTACATTAGCCGTGGGGTACAGGTTTAAATTCCTGAGTGAAAAACTAATATGTATCACAAAATTTAACTCGAAGCATACCCATGTAAAAATATTTTCTTAAATAATGTACCATCAGGTTATAACTGTTATCCCGCGATAATACATACAACCTATGTTGGTAACTATATACCTCTATGAATAATATAATGTCGGTAAGTTCCTACGTGGCTGCGTGAAAAGTAAGACAAACCAACATACTTTCACATATACAATATTAGTACATATATAATATAGTAAACTGATAATATTATTTTTATAGAATTATGCTATACACTTACGTCTCTTTGTCTCGAGGTATTTCCTCTCCCCTCTCCACTTCGAACAGCGGCACGACAAATATTGTCTTCGTAAACTGGCACCCCTCGCGCCTCTTCTTAGCCCCCATAAGCTTTTTTATCATCGCCAAGAACTTCGGCGCCAATCCGTCACTCGGTACCATTTCTATATCCGACACTATGAAGTAATTTGTCCTCGATGCATTCCTAGCCACATTCCTGCCCACGTTGATTGGATAAATCATATTGTATTCCTTCCTATACGTTGGGATTTCGAAGGAGTCCGGACCAGAGCAGTCTTCGAATTTCAACGTTGGAGCTTGTATAGGCTTTTTCGGGAAACCCATCATCATTCTTTCGATTTTCCTTTTCCTCACCCACTGTATGTATTCTGCTCTCGTTTTATTGTCGAGTTTTCTGTAGCTTTCTATTCTATTCTTCAACATCAATGTCATGTTTGCTGTCGTCGTTAGAACGTCAGTACTGGGCACGACCCACTGCTCCCTACTCCTCAATTTTGGGGGATATTTTTTAGGAAAGAACAAATGCAGAGACACTTTCGCCATGTCCGGATAACAATGGCAGAGCTGATTCATGATTTGCATGCATATGTCCAGGTCATAATCGGGAACGAAGACAGAAAGGCTGATCGGACCTTCCCAGTACCTAGCTATTTCGACTATATGATACAGGAATCCCGCAGTAGCTTGCGTGGCGTACGTCACTGCATCGTATTTGCCGTCTTTACGGTATGCTCGGCCTCTCACAGCGTCATACACCACTCTGTAAGGACTTTTGCTTCCAGTTTCAGGGGACGGATGCGTAGGGAAGCTTCCCCATGTGAGCTTGTCAGGGAGGCCGTAGTTGAAGTCACAGTAACTGACGCTGTCGTTCGGCTGAATGCCTCTAAGGAAGGTGCCGGGTCTGTAGTCAAAATCACCGACACGGGGCTGCGTGTGAGGCTGGTCCTGGTGTCTGTACGCGTATAGCTGCAGGATTATCGTGATCGTGACTATGAAGGAGACCAGAAGGAGTATCGTGGAGTGTCTCCTGGTCAGCCTGTAGGAGTAGGCACCAAATATTCGCATACATCTCGTCATTTTTCACTTTCATTGTTTTTATTTATAGATATCGATGAATAAATTGCATCATCCCCTCCATCGCTTACTTGGTTTGGAACAAGGAACAAGAACCATTAACTGCCTACTGTTTTCTTCTCTTTACCTTCATTTGCGAATTGTCATATGAATAAATATCACGAGCTAACACCGAACATAATAAGCATATTGGTAACACCCTTTTCCAAGAAACACTTTCACAAATTCTTGTTAGAACGCAGTGAAAAACTAACCTCTAACGTAGCGATTGTACGGAAACTCAAATTTATACACAAAACATACAAAGGCACCGAAAATTAACTTCACTATATATATTTATACGTAATAGCACAGTAATTCGCCACTATTAGGAAATATTCGCGTTATAATTTTATTTATTTGCCGGATAATGTTTTATTTTGACAGGATATGCGCGCGCCGCCCCGTGCCGTTCTGCGCAACTGCAAAATCAATATTCCCGCCATGGTTGCTAGAGTCCGCATCACACATTGACAAGTTTCGGCGAATGTCTTCGGCAAATCATCTCTTTAAAGTGAAACGATTCCTTGAAATTGTCTTAATTGTCCATTTTCATTTTTCTATCTAATTATATAATTATTAAACTTATATGGAGTTTTTTTACTTTGTTTACCGCGGTGTTTCTCATTTGATAACACTCATCATGTTTGTTCACTGAATCATGTAATAATATCGTAATGGATTTGTTAAAAAATATTATAAATTATTTTTAAAAAATTGATCCTCAGCATAGAACTGACCATTTCACTAAGCCCGAACCCTTAAAAGGGTAGGCATAATTGCAACTAGATTGACAGCGGAATTTCTGTCTCATAAAATATGTAACCCTGTATGAATCAAGAGTACAAATTTCAAAAGAAACACTTAAGTAAAATGTCTTATGAGTCGTATGATTTGACCCATGATTTTGAAGGACTTGACCGTTGAACTCAAGACTCCTATCCTCATATCATGCCGCAAAAAAGCCGATGTCATTATCACAATACACCTAATGTACTTTATAGTAAGTACATGATTAAACAATTTTCAATCTACACAAAAATATTAGCAAATCCACCAACACAATGAATCACAAACATCACGAGAAGTTTACAGCGCCTCAAAGTTTACCATGCTTGAATTATTCGCTTGTCAAATAAAAAACATCAGCTCCATTGATTTTTTGTAAGTGGCAGTAAGAAAAGTATGGACAGCCCTCTAAAGATAAAGTTTTACCGCCTAGTTTAACCGAAACTTTCGAACTTTCATGACCGTTTCTAAAAAAAAGAAGGTAAGACCATATGAAACAAGGTAATGCTATATCTACTTCAGATGTTTCTCAAAAAGCAAATTGCAGACTACAATTTACTACGACAAGATTATAGCGGTATGCTAGCCGTGGAAGCTCTCAAACAGAATATACGTGTTACTGAAACATTAAGCATATTCATAATATATAGCGTTACAGCTGATTAATATTGTTTTCAAGTGAATACAAACCCATAAATTCTTAGAATTGAAGAGAATTATAACAACACATTCAATTCTTGGAATAGGAATAATATGAAATATTCGTGCTACATTTCCATATAAAAAACTATTAATACAATAAAGCATATTTCAGCCATTATTTTATTTTTAGTTAAATTATGATATTGCTTTCTGTTTTCACAAATTACACATATTCGATTTCCTTAATTTCTGAATGCCATTTAATGAGTATTTTCTTGGCTTTATGATTTCTGGGGTCACAAACAGTAGCATCCTTTTAATGTAAGCTGTACAAAAACATAAGAACAAACTAAATATTATACAATAAATAAACAATTTAACCAAGGTCCTTGGTGTTTATCTAAGGAATAATATAATATTTGCCTTGTATTATATACTGGTGGGCACGGACCTCCTCTACTAATAAGAGTTAAAATGTTAGTCCATCACACTGGCCTAGTGCGAATTGGCAAACTTTACATACCCTCAAAATTCTTATAGAGAAATTCTCAGGTATGCACGTTTCCTCACAATGTTTTCCTTCACCGTTAAAGCAAGCAATAAATCACCAAGAATACACACATAACTTTAAAAAAGTCAAAGCATGTCCATGGGTTTTGAAACTACGGACATTCGTCTCGACAATCCGTTCCAACCCCAACTAGGCTATCATCTAAAGAATACGTACTATATAGTAATATATGATAGAATATATTAATCGCATGTAAATCACATCCACAGTAAGATGTCTCGAGACGTGCAAGGAAGTTTAAATTGAGTTCGCGTCGTGCGGTCTGTCACTCACCAAGTTCAATTACAACCTTCACACTACCGAATACATGAACCAGTTGCGCGAACTTTGATTTAACGATCTTAAAGACTATTACTGGGTGTCAGCGGTTTCGCTGCACATTGCCTTTCTAAGCTTGGTGTAAATGCTGAACCATACTAGTTAGAAAGTTTGGCGATGCAATGGATTTGGATTCGTGATCTTCATTTCTGATTTTGACGGTTATTTTGAAGAGGAATGAATGTAGAATCACAAAAAGGTAATATCGTTCGCTAATGCGTGTACTCGTTGCATGAATTTGATGACCTAAACATACGCAAGGGCATTTCATTTTTTATCCCAGCAGAGTGTTCCCTATTTAACGCTCTTAAATTATAAATTTCCAAAACCCTAACATTACATAACGAGCTCTTAAAATTAGGTTCGTCCCACCGCGCTGGTTAATACAGAAGTATTTAATTAAGTAGAAGGCTATTAAGGCTCAAAAACAAACATTGTTAAAAGGTAAAATAAATAGACTATACAAGTACCAATAACACGAACTTAAAACAAGGAAAGAGGTCTTCACCAACAAAGTTAGACAACGATATGACAAGTAAACGCACCAAGCTCAAAAATCCGACAGCGGTAGTTAAAAGTTTCCCGACACGCCACACAGAAACTCTTTCGGGAGTTCACCTTTAACCACTCGAACGGTAGAAAGCATGAGAAGTGCTTCACTCCGTGATAAATTTAGAAGCAACGCAGTGAAACCGCTTTACAAAAAAGTCAAACATAACAAACATAATAAAATACTAATAACAGTTGATATAGATAGTTCTTTTCATCTCGAAGGCGATGATATTAATGTCAAAAGAAAAGTAAACAAACATGGTGTTGTTAATTTGATTTCGGTTAAAACCAAACCAAATGTTTTACCTGGCGCTTGTGAACCAAATTCGAATGATGTAAAAAATCCTGAAGTAAAAATAGTTCGTGGTTTGTGGACTGATGAAGTAAAACAGTTTAAAATGTTGAATGATAGTGACAGATTTCGTGAAATTACTGAAAGAAATAACGGTATAAGTTATAAAATAATGCAAGCGAAAAACAACTTTATGGGTGTACATAAAGTAAGTTACACGATTAATTTTGCTTTGATGTGGCGTGTTTTTTTCATAAGCTATTTGAGAATATAATTAAAATTTAAGTTTTAAATTATTCAAATCATTTATGGTGGCTTTTGATAATCGAGGTCTGATTACAATGTCTAGTAATTTTTTTTAAAGTAATAAAAACTCTCCAAATCGTTATCAGTTTTAAAGAATTTCAGTTACTTTCTAATATTCTCATAAGCAATCTTGATCGCAACTAATACTTTATATCAGATCCCAGACACGTGGCTGAGAGTGTACCCGCTGCCGAAGCTAGCAGAGGAGACCTTCGTCTCGGTGCTGTTCAGGTGTGTTGCCTGCCAACTGGGACTGTACTCTGTGCTCGTGTTATGGACCATTGCCTGGGTCTTCATCATACATTGCTTTGAAGGTGACTTTTGTTAAACTGTATATAAATTAATATTTATTATCTAGAATTGGAATTAAACACAAACGCTTTGACCCTCGGCAAAGCAAAGCGATAGCGGCTTCAAACTCCACAGTAAGAGAAATATTTGAATGACCCCAATTCTTTTTAGGAAACTAATTCTCACTAAATTAAATTTATATTGAATTTTAGCTTTAAAATTTCATGAGTGCCATTAAAATGCGACTTTTATGGTATTAATGTAGTACTATTCAGTATTTTGTGGCATTTATTCGAACCATTGATTAATTCAAATTAAATCTAACAGAAATAATTAATATCATGCATTGGGTACTAGTCAAAAGTTATCTCTCACCTGTATTGACAGCACAAATATATTTCAGGTCCGTACGAGACGAAGGTCTCTATAGACTTTGAAAAGGAACAGAATCAACTGGTCATTGATCTCGCCACTGAACTAAGACAGGTAATATATCACGTACCTATCCAATAGAAATACGAGTAGAATTCATTTTATTAAAAATAAAATAACCATCGGATATGACCGTAAATTTATTTTTAAAGATTAAACAAAGTTAAATTGATAAGTCACGGGCAAAGTTTAAGTTCCGCACAAGTTTAGTTATAATTAGCACGTTCACTAATGCATTTAATATTTATTATTACTTTTAAAGTTAGCAACCATGTCATCTCATAAATAATAATAAAATAATATCAGCCCTGTATTATATATTATCTCACTGCTGGGCACGTGTCTCCTCTACTACTGAGAGGGATTAAGCCTTACTCCAGCACGCTGGCCTAGTGCAAATTGGAGACTTCGTATATCCTCAAAATTTTTATAGAGATTTCTCATCATCATCTCACGATGTTTTCCTTCGCCAATAGCAAGCGATAATTCACAAAGAAAATACACATAACTGTTGAAAAGTCAAAGGTGTGTGTCTTTGGGATTTGAATCTGCAGATATTCGTTACGGCAATCGGTTGCAAACCCAACTAGGCTATGGCTTAACAGACTAATTAGCCATTTAGAATTTTTAGAGCTTCACATCCAAAGGGTGTGATCTAAATATACGACGACGTTTGTCATTTGCCAGCGTGGTGGACTAAGGACGAACCCCTATCAGTAGTAGAGTAGGCCAGTGCCCAGCCGTGGGACAGTATATTATACAGGGCTGATATTATTATTATATATTAATTAGTCTGTTACGAAAGATCCTGCAAGTATTAAAAATAAGCGAGCGAACAATTTGCCTCTCGGATCCCGATGTTCGTCACAATTCGAAAGCCTCCTTTATGTCAGCATTTTTAATTACTGAAAGTGGCTTTTGGAAACAAATTGCTGCAGCATGTTTGAGCGGTTACGGCTCAAATAATTATTATTACAGCAGTTGAGATGGCATACTTCCTGTACATAATATGGAGGAGCTACGGACTGAAAAATGAGAGAAATGGTCTTTAAAATTCAACTGTATTGCGTTATTGTTATGGTTGATTATCGATATTTGTGTTTTTTTATTTTTATATTTACTTCTAAGTATTCTGTTATTGCTACGCGATCAATCACTCTACTAAATAAAGTACATTTAGCCACAAAAGTAGGCGAACAAAGGAAAAATCGTTCTGGGATCAGCCTGTGTAATCCGGTTCCAACAGGCCGGCATGATTGTGTCACGGGGTAATCATCTCTTGTCAGTCGATATTCTATTGGACCTCACTCCGTTCACCTTCAAGTGTAGTGGGGTCACTTTGCCACGTTCGTATAAGACAAAATTCAAAACGTTTAAAATTTGTGGCCTTATTAAAAATCGTGTCAATAATCTTCTTCACTAATCAAAATTTCAAAGATATTGCTTTATATGACCCGTGACCATGAAGGCTGCAGTCTTCGAAACGTTGGGAGAAAACTAAATTATTAAAACCGCGATAAAATCTGAAAAATAGGTTAATTTTAATGTCTAACATTCGCCTAATATAAACATAAGAAATCACTATTGCTTTATTTTAGATAAGGAAAAAAATAATATTCACACTGAAGTAAACGTGTAATGTAATATAGTTTAGAATTTGTTTAGCAGTTTTGTTACTGACTGTACTTGCGTTTTAAAAATGATACTTAAGACAAGATACGGACTACCAGCTATTCTCGTTACTGCTCGCTGTACCTCAATTCAACCAGTGCTCGCTAATAAATGCGTTTATTTGCCCATTGCCTTTGAAGTAAAACTTCATTGTGTCCTCTAGAATGTCTCAAAAAGGTCGCTTTATTAACAGGCCCTATTTCATGATGACGTCATAACCGTAATAATCTATCAGACCAAACTTAAATACTCCTTTTAAGAAAAATAATCCGCTACTTAATATTTTTATAAATTTTGGACCCCTTTTCTTAACAAAATAATAGATTTTTATTAAAAATATTAATAATACATGTCACAAGTACATCCTTTTAATTTTGGACACTTTTTCGTAACAAAATAATAGAATTTTATTAAAACTAACATATCAAAAGTACATTACTCTGTCCGGGTACCATTAGTAACTGCATGATAAAACAATTTCCATCAATAAAACATTGATGTTTCAAAGTTCAAGCGTCAAGCGACGGTTAACAGTTTTACAACATTAGTTTTAAATTAAATAAGTTAGATAAGTATGCGTTTGCTTTCATATAAATAGTTTAAAAGCTGCCAATATAGGAATGCTGTTCAGTTAATTCCAGAGTGGAATTGCGTTGAGTATTTTGCACGATGCATACCGCTCCAGACTTTAGAGGTAATGGACTGGATATGCGCGGGAATTAATGGAAAAAGTACGAAGAATATTACATGTTAAGGATGAAATTTTAAAAAAGGATGACATTCGATGTTTAAAAATTTAATAAAAATGCAAATTAACGACTTTAAAATATATCGAAACATTTAATCTTAAAAATTCTTGGGATAACGCCAAATGAATTTTTTAAGCGCTTTTGAGACATTTCCAACGAAATTTATAAAGTATGTTCCAATAAAAACCGTTATCTTTTAATAAAGAAAGCTATTTTAAATAGGTTTTCAAAACTCCAATGTGCAGACTTATTTGATTAGTTTGTTCTCATTATGATTTAATTTCATTCCAAGTTAAATTATTCGCCTCACTAGCCGAATACCAAAGAACTAAGCCTGTGAACCGTAAGGTACCAGCTTCGATAGTTAAACCAGGCCACCAAAATTAGTTTCGTTAGTGGTAGGATATATTTTACATCCGCCCGGATAGCGATCATCGTACACAAGGTGTGAAAACCCGCAATAGTGGCCCACGTATGTGTGTTGCGTTCTCAGCCTGTGTATATCTGGTTCCAACAGGCCGGCATAATTGTGTCGACTGCCGAGGGGTAATCATCTCACATCAATCGACATTTTATTGGAGCCCACTCCACTTACCATCAGGTGCAGCGGGCTCGTTTGTCACGTATACAAAAAAAAATAGTAAACATGAAAGATTTAAACTTGTTTACAATATGTGTCTTGTGCCGTAAATATTCCAACTTAGATCCAGCGGTATTTATTACACGTTTTAACGATTTATGAACGCACTGCACAATTTATACGTAGTGCTCGCAGATCCTGTATTTATTTAGCCATAAAACATTGCTCTGGAGTTTGCATGCTTTAGGAACCTAGTAAAAAGAAAAGACTCAGTACAGAAAATTTATGAGGTAATCAGGAATAAATATTTTATTTCTTAATTGATAATGATGCGTAGTACACGCATACCTTTAATTCCCGGAGGAGAAGGCAGAGGTGCAACTAATGCACGCACTTTCCGGTGTGCGTTTTCTGTCGCATGATGTGATAGGGTGCGAGCATATCACCATACCGGACACAAATTCTAGACTCCGAGCTGTTACTGAATGAAAAATCCAATATCACTTTGCCCAACCCGAGGGTCGAACCCGAAACCTCAGCACAAAAATTGTACCGTAGTACAACTACGCCACCGAGACAGTGACGCGTAGTATGTAGAGAAAATCCTATTTCTAATCTTACGTATTTTTTTTAAATAAATTGTACTACTAAAACTTCCTCCTTTTTCTGAAATCGGTTAAAAACTCATATTAAATCGAAAGATTACTTAGGGCTATCAGTATTGCCGGTACTGCAGCGAGGAGCTGAGTGAGGGATCCTATTGTTGGCACAATGGGTATAATTGTAAATTTTTCTATTTATGTTTTTCTTTTTCTTTCCACTTATTGTATATGTTATACTGTCATTATCCCAATAATAAATCTTCTCTTTTTTTTCACTTTAAAGACTAGAATAATGTTATAAAAAAATATAACAGTATTATTTATAAAAGGTAACCATGTATAATAACCTATTTCGTACCAAAACACCTGGTTCCTAAAGTCGTTTACAAAGAATATGTACCTAAAAATATGGTATATTTACAATTTTCTGGAGCGATCCTCCCGGGATAACGCAGTGCCTATCAGAAGTACGTACCCTTCCGTGAATATTCAAATTTCATTTTCCATACACGTGTAAATTGACGTGAAACATATTTTTCAGAAACGTATGCTCGGTATTCTATTGGTACATCGAGAGAATTTGAAAGAAGAATCCAATTTTAGCAATTTACATATTGTATGCGAGTAATCTATACTAATATATAAAACTGAAGAGTTTGTTTGAGCGCGCAAATCTCGGGAACTACAAAACCGATTTTGATTTTTTTTCACTAGTAAGAAGATACATTACTCATGATATATGCTACGTTTTATTTCAAAAATGTTCATAAAAGCTTGTTAATTCATATGCACAAAAACTCTTTTCTTCGTCCATTAAATTATCCATATTTTCGATTATCCGAAGGCTTTACGACAATTAGTCCGGTTAACCAATTCTCTTGTTGTTCTAAATATATATTTTAGGTACTTCGTTGTGAAATATTTTTCAAACTAAAGTTTGAATTATCCGCTACATTTTAGACCTGAACTAGCAACTCCTAAAGAGATATTAATAAGTAGCTTTTGCCTGCTGCTCCGCCCGCATAATTATTTTTTCCGGTATTCAGCAGTAATGTAGCTTCCATTTAGTGAAAAAAAAATACAAATCGGTTTAGTATTTTCTGAGAGAGAGAGAGATTTTCGCGTTCAAACAAAAAAAAACTTTATATATTTGTGTAGTTTTAAAAACTATGCATATACACTCGCATTACTTTCTTGCAATTAGTAACATTGAAATCTGCTTACTTTCATAAATGCAAACGCTACTCAGAGCTTCAAATTCACAAGCATGACAGCATATATTTGTACGGTCAACATAACAAGTGATGAGTAACAACAAACAAGCCCGTAACAATATTAGGGTAATGCAATTAGCTTGTCCGTGTTCTAGTCATTAATAATATGACTACATAATCAGTTTATAACTGTATGGGGATTATGAATCATATTAGCAGACAAATACGGCTGATCTGTGTTTATTTATTTATGTACTAGGCAAGTGTTTAAATGCGAAGAGCAGGATATTTTGGAGTTTTTGATAGCAATTGTTTAAATCAGAGGTTTCATTTTTTTCCAATAGACGACTTTTAAAATTTTGCTGGTTCACGTGGACATTTCTACCATATTTCCCAGAATATGCAAGTTCTTGTTGGTTTAAATCATTTATCCAAGCTACAAAAAATGTTGAAGATGCGGTTAGTTTCATTAAAAACGTTTCACGTGTATTAGGTACTATATAAATGATACTATTATAGTATACTATTAGTTAATTCGTCTTTTTCCCACAAGCCGCTGTAAACAAAACAAAAAGGAAAATCTTATTTATTATTTAACTCTGTATATAGGAAAGGAATTTTTAAAACAAGTTATCAACAAAAAAATTAAAAACTTATGCAATTTAAGAAGTAAAAATAAAGCAATAAATCAAACTGATGCTAAGATTAATAAAAAACTTTCTGATAAACGGAATCCAGATGTCAAATCAAATAAAAATCCCTACTAAAGTTCTCATTTGGGAGTGAAAAATATTGTTTGGTAATGGAATTTAAACTTCTCAGTCCTTTTTATGCTGAGTATAGCAAGGGGTGCTAGAGGAATTCTGAACAAGCATCTACTGAACTTTAAGTTTTTATTTTTTTTTATTTGGTAAGAATACGAGCAAGTCAACACCGAATTACATAAAGGCAAAAAAGGTGTAACAACCCCTGACCATTCATCATTTACATACATCGAAAACAGTGCACTATAAATAAATCATTTTTACGAACAAACGTATCTATATAATTACTTTGCAATAAAAACATGTGACCCTAGAGTATTAGCAAAAAAGCCCTAAACCCAAACGCGCAAACTATTCGTGTTCCAATAGTAACACTGTACAATTTACGTGACAGATACTTCAGTCGCTAGGTGTGGCTGTAAGCAATTTCATCAAGGGCCCGTCAAATACGCGGCGAGTGAGGAACTCGCTTCGATACTGCTGAAATAATCTAATCGAGACATCTTCCAAATCCCTTGAACGTTTCGCGGGTTGTACTAGTTTATGAGGGAATTGTTCCTGCAGTTTTGCTTGTAGCGTTTACTTGGTTTTCTTCTTTAGATAAAGCCTTTTATACATATAGATTCATTTGTATCATCTAGTAATTAATGATTAAGTGATTTAGATATCGTATGATATACATTTAAAATGAAACTTAACGTTTTTTCATCTCAAGTCACATAGATTTTTTTTGGGAGTTTAACGCTGTTTTTATTTAAATAATTTATGTTATTCTTTTATGGTCACGGACGGGGCTGCCCCCCCCCCCCCCTCCTTCTGCAAACAATTCTTCGAAACGTCAGGAGAAAAATATAAAATAAAAATACGGCAATAAAATCTTAAAAATAATTTAATTTCAATGTGTAATACATAGGTTACATTAGGTAGACCTGTAATTACTATGTATAAAAACACAAACTGATTCCCTATAGCACTATAAGTACTACCTCCACGATACTAGCAATATAGTTACTATCAAAACCCTTATTTAAATAAAATAACGACTTTTCATAAAAGGATAAAAATAAATCGTGAACATGAATATAATGTCGCGGAATATTCGTAATTACGATTGCGAGCCACTCAACCCTTCCGCCCTCTGACATCTTACTTCCACAAATTGCTCTTACGTAAATGTGGATGCCGGGATAATCTGGTGAATTGCGAAATCGTATTTCCCCTGTGTGAGAGGGTTTTATTATACCGAAATATTTTTATTTCAATTTACGTACATAAACGACATAAACACATGTTGCTTTCTGTCGTAGTTCTGAAAGACATGAATAGAATGTAAAGAATGAACAGCTGTTGATTATATTAATAAAAGCCACCATATTATATATTATTATCATTCCGCCTGTAAGTGGTAGGATATATTTTACATTCGCCCGGGTAGCGACCACCGTAAACAAGGTGTTAAAATACGCCATAGTGGCTCTTGTAAGTGTGTCGCGTTTCGGGATCAGCCTGTGTATATCCGGTTCCAACAGGCCGGCATAATTGTGTCGATTCCCGAAGGGTAATCATATCTCGTCAGTCGACATTCTATTGCACCCCACGCCACTTACCATCAGGGGCAGTGAGATCACTTAGCCGTGCCGGTAAAAAAAAAACCTATAATACTTAACTTCAAAATTGTTGAATAAAAAAAAAAGTTAAGATATTTCCCATTGCCAATAGACTGATTAGATCCCTCATAACATAAGTGTAATTGAACGGGCCGGTGATCTAGAAAACTAATACATTTAACCCACAGAATACTCTCGGGTCCGGACTTCAATTACACACGTGACCAATTGATACAACCACATGTCACTAACTTAGATAAACTTAATCTAACCCCGATCAAAATTTACTACCAAGACTTCTCACCACCGCGTTGTCAAACCAAACACGCTAGATACCAATTAAACTTACCAGCATTTTTTAAAAATTAAACAATTTTGGAAAAACAAACGAATTTTTTTCTGAAATAAACCGACCGATTTAAAATTAGGTTTAAGATGTTTTCCGTAGATCCTAAGATCGGTACACCTAACTATTGCAATTGTTCAATTAATTTGTCTTCTACGTAATAAGACTACTGGGTTGCAATACCGGAAAATCGGTCAGTAAACGTTGTTACCTCTTGTTAAACTATTCGCCGGGTATGCCGGCCAACTCTCATTACTAGAATACCTGATATGGACGTTGCCGTAGCGGTTCCGGTAAATGCTTTGAAAATGGTACCATTTTAATAAACTATGGCAGGCTTACGCTGTGTGGGAAATTAATTATTTATTGTATACGTTTGTTTGTGTACTCGATTTCCACTTACGTCTAAGGTTCTGACTAGTAAAATTATTCTTCTCTCTCTCTCGTTTATCGTATTACAATGTGGGGATGACGCAATATAGATTTTCAAGCATGGTGCATAAAAGATTTGACGTCGTTTTTATGAGTGGCCGTCTGAACTAAGATGATCCTGATCCAAACAAAATATAGCCCTTACACTAAAGTATTCACGGGTCATATTTAAATGGTTGATCAGATAACTTCATTACACTATTAATGGAGAGAAATTCAATAAATACATGAAAATGTAACGACTTATATATAATGCAAAATCGTGAAGGCGCTTTTGTATTTCCCTTCACAGAATATTGTACCACATCGCTTCTAAAACCAATGTTTGCAGTTAATTGTACTCTCATGGCTAATTAATAAGTCAATTATAAGGTTGTGCCTAGAATTCACAATAGCTTGCATACATTAACGCCACATGGGATCATACTCGTAAGTAACTTTGCATACACATGTAATAACTAATTTATATGTATAATAAATCCAGTAAATTTATGTAAAATTCATATAAGCGTGTGTGTATCGTCGTGCCCATGTTCAAACGGGTAGGAAGAATGCAAACGCAAACTATTAAGTAAAAACACGAACATTGCAAACAAACTTAATTACATCGACATTGCCGCGTTACATAAGATATTATTTGAAATAAAACAATACTTTTCAAGTGTTGTCACATCAACCGTAAAATGTATACAAGCAAGAATGTTTGCAAAACATTCCGCATAATTACCTTATTTGTAAACCCATCTGCGAAACAAAGAACTTTTAAAAGTCTCCAAAACAATAAATTTGTTTTGTACGAGGCGTCCTTCTGCCTCCCGTTTTATCCTCACTCGACCCTTTGTGGGTTCAGTTTCAAAAATACCGAAATCTCATTGATATCGTGTTTGTGGATTTATTGAAAAGTTTTAATTCTACGCCCTTTGAACACGACTCCAGTTTTGCCCTTTGAAAATATTGACAAACAGAATTCGAGATTCTTTTGTTATTGCTGACCTTTTTCACATTGTTTTTATTGGAGAGAATAGACAATCGAACAGTGGCTTAAGTTTGTAATTTCACTTCAATGACTAAGTAATACAATAAATATCTTTATACATACATACATAACATCACGCATTTATCCCCGAAGGGGTATGCAGAGGCGCAACTAGGGCACCCATTTTTCGCCAAGTATGTTCCGTCCCATGATGTGATAGGGGGCAAGCCTATCGCCATATCGGGCACACATTCCAGACTCCGGGCTGATACTGAGCAGAAAAACCCAAATATCACTTTACCCGACCCGGGATTCGAACCCAGGACTTCAGAGCGCTATCGTACCGGACATGCAATACAACTACGCCACCGAGGCAGTCAAGTAAAATATCTTTATAAAAGCTGTTATTTTGAGTATCACTGACAACGTAATTTTTTATTTTGCCGGTTTGTTTTTAATACCTACGTGCTCGGCAAGGTCACGCCACTGCACCTGATGGTAAGTGGAGTGAGGTCCAATAGAATGTCGACTGACGAGAGATGATTACCCCTCGGTAGTCGACACAATTATGCCGGCCTGTTGGAACTGGATATACACAGTCTAAGCCCGGAACGCGACACACTTACGTGGGCCACTGTGGCGGGTTTTAACACCTTGTATACGGTGGTTGCTATCTGGCTGGATATAAAATTCATCCGACCAGTAGCAAAATTTTTCAGTTTTCGTAATAAATATTTAATAGGCTACATAATGGTTTTCCGATAGCTTAACATTTCCACTCCGACAAAAGGTAATTACGCTCATTTCTGGATCCACTAGAAAAAAAATAAAAAAAACATTTGAATTTTAAAAATTATAAAGTACTTATACATGACCCTTGGAAATTACTTTTATATTTAATATATAATTTACATACTATATATAATTTTTATAGCGGCTTACATCAACAGATGTAGGCCACTGAAAAAAATTTAAACAACAAAAGTTATCCATCATTTTCGCATTTGATGTCGAGAATTCTAGAAATAGTCATTATTTAAAAAAAAAAAGCTACGGCAACGCCATTAATTGCGCCACAAAATACGAAATAGTTATAAAGTTACGTTCTTAACTCATTATAAGAGAAATATGTTGTGTATTGAATTCAGTTATTTACATATTAAAATCCGAAAAATAGTTTAATTTTTATGTCTATCATTCGCGTAAACATAAAAAATCATTATGCGACAGCAACGAATTCATACTGCTCCAAAGCTACGACTTTCCAAAATAGATCCCGCGGGAATTAAAAATAATAGCTGAAAATTATATAGTAATTGGTGTTTAATTCCGACAAGTGAAATTTATGTGGTACATTAGCATTTTCTGAGAATATTCACAGCTTAAGCAATTTTCGCAAACTTCTGTAATTATTTTATAATTTTATGTTATTAATGCGTAATAAAGTTTTTACATCATTTTCATATAGTGTGGTAAAATCCATTTTATCTAATGTGAAGTTACAATTACTTATTTATACGTATCTTAAATAATGTGAAGTCAATTAATTAATGCGTCTATTAGTTATTAAGTCTATTTAAAGTATATAAGACAGAATACATGTACCGTTGATTTAAATAAATAAAATACGTGGGATAATCGACACATTGCCACTTTCTCAAAATAAAAACAAAAATCTATAAAAATAGTAAATACAATAAACAATTTACAGTATGCTAACTTTGTACACTTAGCCTTCTTATTTAGCATCATACTCGAACAAACAATTTATGTACAAAAATCAGACTACAAAATTCCATATTTAAAATCTAGAACACATAAAAACACCAACAGCATCTCACTGCAACACGACATGTATGCTTTCATTATAACATTTTAACCGCATTTAAAAATCCAACACGACACGAAGTAAACACGATTTGTGTTTCATGAAAGCTTTTTACGAAAACATCGCGTCGGGTGATATTAAACAACAAAGGGTTGTTGGTTACGCAGTGTTGCCACTTTCGGCTGACGCGGTACTTAAAATACTATTTTGTAAACGTAAAAAATAAAAAATTATTGAAATTGGTATGAAAATACATCTTTGCCATTTAATTATAATCTTTGCAGTAAGCAAATGCTTTTGATTATTTTTTGGATAAATTGATTCGATGAAACTCACTGAAGTACCTATATTTATGTATTTGTACATGCAAAGCAAGTCGGGGAAAGTGCACTATACAACTTCAATAACTGGATTCAATACAAAATAAATACTTCTTATACTTACGAACGTAACTTTATAATCTAATAAGTATAAGATATTTTGTGGCTACAATGCCAATTCAACTATCAGACAGTAAAATAAAAATACTTGTGCCTTCTATAAAATTCACCAAAATGTCAACTTTAAAAACAAATACTTTGAACCTACACAAGGATTATAATATAGGTAATTCTCTCATTTCTCAGCGGCGATAGCCTAGTTGGGTGTGGAACGGACTGCCGAGACGAATGTCCGCAGGTTCAAACCCCAAGGGCACACACCTCTGACTTTTCTAAAATCATGTGTGAGTTTATCGTTCGCTTTAACGGTGAAGGAAAACATCGTGAGGAAACCTGCACATCTGAGAAGTTCTCTATAGGAATTTCGAAGGTGTGTGTAGTCTACCAATCCGCACTAGGCCAGCGTGGTGGACTAAGGCCTAATCCCTCTCAGTAGTAGAGGATGCCCGTGCTCAGCAGTGGGCAAGTATATAATACAGGGCTGATATTATTATATTATTTATTATATTAATTCTCTCATTAGAGCCATTCTTTGCTTCAATTCCATTAATTAATTTACTAAAGCCATAAAGAAAGTTGAATAACAAGAATAGTAGAATAACTAAGTATCAACTTACAAAAAACTAATTAAAAAAATTCTACGTGCATTTTAAATACAATGCGTGTCTTTGAGATTCTGAATTCCTATTTTTAACCCACATTACTAATTATAGTTAAAACCTTTTTTGTTGCAGACAATTTTGTACTATAGCAACACTGGTGAAAAGACAGCTCCCAAATACACTGAATTCCTCGGGGCGCACTGATCCCTGCTTTATGTTAAGAATTTAGTACGAATACCAGACAGATAGCTGTGGTTTTTGTTCGAGCCAATTTGCTTTCGTGTGTTTTCTTGCATATTTTCGTTAGAGATAGATCAAAGATTGTCTTTTACTATCGGCAGTTTGTACCGTCGTAAACATGCTGAATATTTCAACGAAAATATTTTGATATCCTTTGATACTATCAATGGAATAACTTTATTCATTTTTGGCCATAAAATAAAGGGTCCCCTGGTCTTGTTATAGCTTATTTTAACTTCATCCTTGCATTATAATAATCAAGATCCGCCGTAAAAATTACACAATATTGTAAATGTATATGTACCAATTTTCCATTTTACTTTAAACCTTAGAGCCATTATAATAGAGTCCGTTTTATACATCCATCAATAAGGTAGGTACGTATCAATGGCGAAGGGTCCATATAACTTGATTGCAGCCGGCATCCCTTTCTTAATTTATATAAAATCTAATTATTTTTTAACGATTTGTAGACTTGTTGTAACTGCCTCGGTGGCTTAGTTGTACTGCATGCGCGGTACGGCAGCGCTCTGAGGTCCTGGATTCGAATCCCGGGCCGGGCAAAGTGATATTTAGGTTTTTCTGCTCAATATTAGCCCGAAGTCTGGAATTTGTGCCCGATATGGCGATAGGCTCGCCACCTATCACATCCTGGGACGGAACACATTCGGTGAAAAGTGGGTGCCCTGGTTGCACCTCTGCGTACCCCTCCGGGGATAAATGCGTGGTGATGTGTGTGTGTGTGTGATTTGTAGACAGCGTTTGTGCATATTACTAGCTATATTGTGTTGTATCGGATTCCCTTTCAGAATATTTCTCCCTTCGCCAGTGGTACGTATATCATCTTGTCTCAACTCTTTATTTAAGATCAACACAATATCACATTTTTCACTCTCAAATACGGAATACTTATTGTATCTGATGACCGATATGCAAACGGAGCTCTCAATGCAGTGCACTTACCGAAGACGTCGCTATTCCTCTTGAATAATGCAGTGTTAGTGCCTGACGAATGGTGGAGGATGTATGGAAATAGCAATGTGCAAGTAGGTATATACAAATAAGACGTAGAAATGTTTCTTGCAATGATCGCTTTCGGACATAAAATAAATGTAGTATGCTGACCCAGTTGATTATAAAATCGTTTTATGAAAAAATATAAAGTAAACCTTTAATTAATATGTAACATATCACTACATATTCTAAAAATTTTAAATAAAATAATTAACGTAGAATCATAGTATGTTTAGTCAGCTGAGTCAGCGTTGTTTAATTTACAAAACTCGTCTATAAATCTCTAATATCTAGTGACTTAAGATATAATTTCAAATGTTTGTATTAAATAGTGAGGATCTTAGGATGTTGACTACAATTTATCAACGTCTCCGCCGATGTCGCACTTCAGAGCTAAACTGAGATGCATTTAATAATTATCTTTACTTTATAATGCGAAAAAAACGATTTAATTTCATAAAATGTGCTGCAACTATATTTGTGTATTTAAGTGGTCTCTGAAGAATACATGACTAAAGTTTAAAGTCAGTACAGCACATACCAAGCTACGATTTCTCCTTTCCTGAAGAAACCACCCTCAAAAGACAATGTCATTATGTTGACCACTTCGCAGTTACCAGAAGGCATTTAACGCTTACTCTTACGTGACCAATTTGTTTGTTGACTAAACTCGTAAACTATCCTTTAAATATCTTAACTCCGTTTCTCTTTTTGTACGCAGTCGAATAACCCTTTCTACAATGTAAATCTTAAATGCTTACTGTTTTCGTTAGCGAATTATTTCACCCTTTTCACTGTATTTGTTTATGCAGAGTTAACCTTATTATTCAAAGTATTAACATAAATATGTAAGCTAAAATTTCATATGTTACACCCATAAAAAATTGTCTTCATATTTCCCGTCACGTAAATTATGTCACAACAAGGCTTGTTATTAGAGGTAAATTCTTTTTACGGAGAACATTTTGTGGCTTTTCAAAAAATGTGAGTTGTGTCATCCCTTTTGACGGTATAAGTTCATATTATGTTTGCGCATTTTCTGAAACAGATCAATCGCCTTTGAATATTCCAAAAAAATACGACTCATGAGTCTATGTCGTTTTCTGCTGATGTTTCTGATTGGTCGAGTGACCAATGCGTGAGTCACGTGTTAGTTTCTCAACCAATCACAATAAAACGACACGGTGTCGTGTCGTATATAAATATAAAATAAACTGTAGTCATGTTATGCGGCAACACGAAATGAAATTTAAAAAAACACTGCTCCCGTCAAAAGCAGCAACCATGAACGTTTGAAACAAACTGCTCATTTTATTTTCATCGGCGCAATATGTAAAATGACTACGAATTATTATTCCGAGCGTAAAACAGTTTGGGCGAGCAAAAATTGTGAATATTCAAGAGATACAATGTTTTTTTGCGCAAGTTTTTGAAAGGGGCTTAACGAGTCTGGGCATTAAGCCTTGCTCTTTGTCAGAATTTCTCAATTAAGCATCTTAAAGGTGATTCAATAATGGATTTTGAGTTATAAATAAGCCTTTATTCGATCCCCTTTACAAATTGATAATAAATTCTAAGTTTAAATTTAAATGAAATACGTCCTGAATAACCAAGCATTGCTTGAATATTAAATATGTAATAATTAAAAATTTACATTATAAATTGTAGATACATACTTAGGTAAGTAATAAAATTTCAAATTATAAAAATTTCGATATATAATAGATCAATAAAGTGGTATATTCTCCCCAGTTATATATTTAATGTAAGTTTTTTCTTTATTGTAATTACGAGTTAAATCTATAAATAACTATAATTTTATACCAGAGAAATGTTATACAAAAAAATATAAACAAATCCACTTCATAATAAAATAAGCTACATCTCAGCTAATTTGACAATGTCTTCCTGAATTCAATTTAAACATAACCTAACTTCAGTACGGTGAATAACAAGGGTAAGTGCTTCACCGGAATAAACACCAAAGTAACTACCACCAACATGGCTCCGGGAGGAACTTCGTCAAGGATTCTTATCTTGGAAAAACAAATTTGTAACAGTAAAGAAAATATTTTATTTCAAGTTCCTTAATTTGACTGCATTAATGAAGTATTTTGCTGGTAGTAGGTCTTTTATATGTGAGCGTCCGCCTGGGTGGGTACCACCGCAATTTCTATTTCTGCCACCAAGCAGCAGTGTGTAGTCATTGTTGTGTTCCGGTTTGATATTGTAGCCAGCAACTACTGGACATAATTAATTAATCGCGAACTAATTTAAATTGTAAAAAAGTATTTTTTCAATAGGTCTGTTATTGCTGAAAATTCTTACGCTTTTATCCCAAAGGGGTAGGCAAATGCGCCAAGTGAAACGCTTGAAATACTGTAGAAAAATAATGAAACACACCTTATTTTTATTGTTTTAAAACTCAAATTACAACACGGTATATAAATTGCGGGAAATGCCGTGGCGTTGGAAATGGAAGGGCTTTCATTACGTAAATTTTAACTAATTACGCACCCTGTTTAATAACTACCTGCCGTAATTCATATCTCTTCAGTATTTAAAATGTAGAATGTTTTATATATTTTTCTCTGCGGTCGGGAAATAAATTTATCCCATTACGTTGTTTGCGTAATGTTCAAGAGTATTCGTACGAAAAAACACACATCACGCATTTTTTCCCGAAAGAGTATGCAGAGCCGCAACCAGGGCACCCATTTATCACCAAGTGTGTTCCGTCCCATGATGTGATACCTCTATCACCCTCGCGTGCTTATCGCCATATCGGCTACAAATTTCAGACTCCGGGCTGATATTGAGCAGAAAAACAACTTTACCAAATATCACTTTGCCCGACCCGAGATTCGAACCCAGGATCTCAGAGCGCTGCCGTAATGCGCATACGACACAACTACGCCGCCAAGGCAGTCACTCGCATGAAGTAGTGTTAATTTTCTTATTCCATTACCACTACAATAGTGGTGGTGACAACGGTGCTCTAAATTATAGGACCAGGACCAAGTCTTGAGTGCGTTTCGCCTGGTAGTTAGGAGCATAAATTCCTCCTTTTTATTGAGTTTCCATAATAAACATCGAGATCTTTCGAAAACGTTCCATCACCCAACCTTATACATTCGGGGAGGCGCTTTTATCGGCGAGTTTCAATGTGTAACAATATCGTATCAACATAAAAACAATACACGAAAATCAACATCAGAACCCAAATCCATCACAAATACATTAATCAAAGCGAAAATATCGCTCTACAATTGACGTGGCGCAATGAACCAGTTATATCTGGCTTTGACGTTAAGAGGACGGTCAACATTACACGCGGTCACACATCAGTTCTGCACTTGACACCACCTGCCTAATGGGCCGACAAGCGGTCTAAACTCATGCACTTACGGCCGTGAATATCGGGTAAATATAGTCGACTATTTCACGAATAATTGGTAAACTTGCTTACTGGTACGGTATATGTTTCTTCATCATCATCATCATCATCAGCCTATATCTTTGTCCAGTGCTGGACATAGCTCTCCTCTAGGGAATACAATCTCGCAAGATTTTAGACCTAACCGAGATCTCGCGAGACCGTTAATCCAGTCTCGCCAGATCTCGTGCTTTACGAGATTGAGATTGCATTCCCTAGCCTCCCCCAATATGCATCATTTTACCCTGTCTTCGGGTTGTCGCATCCAGTCCTTGCCAGCATCTTTTACAGTATATAGCATCGGTATATGTTTATAGACTGTAAACTATGAAAATAAAAATGTTAATAAATTAAAATCTAATTTTAACATAATAGACGATAAAGGTCGCTGCAAGTCACTGGTTGCAACTTTGCAAGCCGCTTTTAATAAGTCGATCTCGTAAGAAGATGATTAATGGGGTATGGTTAAAAATAATATTTTTTTATTATACACCAATAGAAATAAAAACTATTTGTATTTATTTATGTTTAATTGGATTATTAAACATAAATAAATAATTAATATTTATGCTGGATGCAGGCCGCTTTCTACCAGTCTGTCTGGAAATCTTTGGAAGAGGCCTATGTTCAACAGTGAACTTTATGTGACTGATGATGATGATGATGTTTAATAGACATACATGATAATAATGAATGTAAATCTATGGACCAATGTTTCGAGAAAGACAAACTACCTAACAAAACACCTACGCATTTATAATCAAAACATTGATAGCATTGTTCATTATTCAAATTAACGTTTATTTCATAACTTACTTGTATAATATGTGAACTTTCATCTGTTTAAAACATAATGTTACCTACGCGCCAATAGTTTAGAAGCCATATTACACATAGGCCTGCGTTGTTTACAATCACCGTCCACGCAACATTAATAACGCGTTTAATTAATAGTTTATTTGTTTGCACACTACCAATAACTTCATCAGGCAGGGAGCCTATCACATTAGCATCTCTAATAAGGAATTATTCAGCTACAATACGCCCACATACATAATAAGCTATGGTTTACCTGTATACCGCCCACAGTGTTAAAACTAGAATACATAATAGCACTTCAGTGTAAAAAGCCAGTATAAGCGTATAGTGAGTTATGAATTTAATGAAACAATTTCCAACTATTTACAGCAACGTAGGACGCAAATTGTTTTAGATATTTTATATGCTTATATGTATTCGTAATTGGCGTGCTGTATCTCTTAGTTTATGTATAATTTGTCAACAAAAGGACCTTTTCAATAAATAAATTTTACACACGCGTTGATTTAATTACTCAGAATAACCGAATATATTTTCATAGTCATTTAACATTAACTATACGTATAAGTTCTTTCGCTGAATGAAAAGATCTTGGTAAATGTAGCACGTTTCCCTTTAGAAACTTTACCTTGAGAATATCTTTGACCTATTTGAAAATATATACGCTCAAATGGCCGTAAGTTTAATGACATACAAGTGCAACCCCATAGAAAATTGCGAATACTCGCCCTAACAATGCCAACTAATGGCGTAGAAAACCGCTAGTGCTTTGTAGAATTAAATTTGTACGAGATCTCAGAGCTGACAATTAATCAAGGCTGGAACCATTATCCAGAGCCGAATAATAGGCTCCTCGGGATTTATGTGTTTTACTTAATGGACAGGTTTCGTTTAATTGGGTTATGGCGAGGATTTGCGGGTGGTTAAATATTTAGAGTATTGCGTGCGGAGGACTTGAGTTAAAGACAATCCTGGAATAGATATCCTGGTGATGCAATAAAAAATCAGAATTTTGATTCCAATAATGATCGCCTTGTTAGGCGGTTATGTTTAACATGATATGGAAATAAGCAAAAGTGATAATTACACCACTGGCTACCACTACTGCCTAACACTTCGGAGTAATTTGCATCCTATAACCATAACTGGCGGCACCGTACTTCTATATACGCCACTAGTTTTTAATTCCCAAAAAAGAAATCGCTTTGTCTGTGGCCATTACTGAACACATATCTGACAAAATAAATAGGATGTCATATAATCATGCCCAAAAAAAGTGAATTTTTGTTCAAAAGTTACAATAAATCATGATTCTCTTTTTTATGCAGAATTTATGAAAAATGTAACTCATCATACTTCACTCGTCACCTATATATGAGGAAAAATTCTGACTGCTAATTTATAATGTCTTAACATTCTTAACCGACTTCAAATAAAGGAGGAGGTTCAAAATTCGATAGTATTTTTTTATGTTTGTTAACTCAGAACTTTTGACTGGGCAAGCCGATTTTTTACATTCCCCATTTCTTTTTTTTTGTAATTATATTTGGTTTATCATCTACGGTCCCTTGTTTCAGATAACCCCTCTATCACCCAAGTGGAAGAACACGATAATCAAGCGCATAGAGGACGAGCGCCAGTTGACTATGCTCGCCATCGGGAGAGGCGCCAAACTCCATCCAGGACAGTTCTGGAATCTATCAGGAACGTTTCTTTTCACTGTGTATGTCATGACTGCTTTAGGTAGGTATTTTGATGTTAAATTACTTCTGATATTTTTATTATGAAAGTTTCAGTTTGTTACGGATCCAACATATACCTAGTCAGAAAAATATAATATAAAATAATGTTCAAAATCAAACATAGAAAGTACAATATTGTTACCTAAAAAAGATGCAAGCAATTTGTAATAATTACATAATATATTATGTTTTGAAGAAGTTCTTACCTCACTCAATTTTATTTATTTAATTTTATTTAGTGTTAGTGCTCACCTAGCAAACAAGTTATAGAAAACC
The DNA here is from genome assembly GCF_014839805.1 of Manduca sexta. Classification (NCBI taxonomy): domain Eukaryota; kingdom Metazoa; phylum Arthropoda; class Insecta; order Lepidoptera; family Sphingidae; genus Manduca; species Manduca sexta. The sequence continues at coordinate 5,711,180 of NC_051121.1, read as the reverse complement.
AAAATATATTTTATATTTAAATTGTTTCTGGTAACCCAAGGTACAGGCCTAGCCTAGTTTGGGTACCTCTGACATATGTTATTTTTTTGTTTTTCATACTAAACTTGTAATTTGTAACCATTGAAATTGTAAACAAATTCGGTTATTTACAATAAAAAAATATTATTATTAAATATCCAATGTTAACAGAATGAGTGTTAACCACCTCAAACCATGTAAGGTGTCCAAAACAAAAGGAAGATTCGATTTCAATTTACCATACGCGGTTCAGAAAGATAATAATAATGTATATATAACACAACGTAATTACATAGATAAGATAAATAAGACGAAGGACCCTATTCCGAGACAAATGATAACATTCAATGTTTTTATTCCATTGGAGAACATAAAGTGTACCTTTGTAGGCTATTCGTGTTACAGAATGTATAAATATATTATGAAAATTGGTTTTATTTTGTTTAATCTTTTTGAGATATTGGTATGACATAATATGTTTCCTCATTGCAAACATATTGCAGTCAGTTTTTAGGTGTAAAACTTTGACTGGCGTGTAATATAGGTTTAAATCAAAAAGTGAATTGTTCGATCGAAAGGAAACATTCAGGTTGCCGGGATTGGAACAAAAAATGAATTGACGTAAAAAATGGGATGGTTAGTACGCTAATTGACTTAGCGATAATTTTTTTCGAAATATTGAAACTAGCTTCACAAGCCGGAGAATAATATTCAGGTTATATGTATGAAACTTAGCACATAAAAAAAAACCACTGTCAATTGGCCTATTTCTGGTACAGAAAAAACGCGTTGTCGCTATCACCACTAGGGGGTAAGCGGAATGGATACATCGGTTTAACCAGTCTTACGGTCCAATGTCAACACTTAAGAGTAGCATCATGCAATCGAGAATTGGCCCGAGTCGCTAACCCTATTATACCTTACGGCATACCAACCAAAACCTGCGGTAGCCTTCTTCAGCGCATACGGAACGGCCCCTTGGTATCTTATTGCACTTAGATAGTCTTTTTTTTTTAGGAAGTACCTTATTACTACCGCCCAGCCTTCGTGGGGGGCGACTGAGCGGTTATGCTGGGGTAACCGTGCCTTACGGCCCGGCGTTGAGCCGCCCGGATTTGATGACGACCTTCGGGCGACCGCCGGGCCGAGTCCCTAACCCTATATACAACTTAACCTATGCACGGCCTACCAGCTAAAACTCCGCGGTGGCCCTCTTCGGCGCATTAGGGACGGCTGCGGGCTTCCTCTGACGTTGAAGTGTCTAGTCTGCGACCGCAGCCGCCCCTGCGCGGTGCCGCCTTGCGGCCCGTCTCCTATGGGGAGGGGGGGGCTCAGAAGCCCCCGCGCACCGAAGGACGCCCTCGGCGTCTACGGCAGTGTCAGGACAACAGCACACTGCCGTCCATCCCGGAGGTCAACCGAAAGATGTGCAAAAATGCACAAAAATGCACTAGGGCGGACAGCCCCCTGCTGCCCGCCGACGACCCCCTTCGTGGCCCCTATTAGTCGCCTCTTACGACAGGCAGGGGATACCGTGGTGGAATTCTCCAAACGCCCCCATTCCACAGGGCGGGCACTTAGATAGCCTGCCAACTGTCAATATATGGTCGGTAAACTATGGGTGTAGTACTTCCACCCCTGCTTAACGTGCCAGAAATAAACATGAGATTGCGTTTTGGTTACAGGTTTTGGCGCCCCGGTACCACAGACGCTATGGGGCAGAACATCAGCTTTAATTTACGCTTTATTAGCAGTACCAACGCATATATATCTTAGTAAGTCCAATTCTAGTAAGATGTCATTGAAAATCCTCAACTACGTTTTGAAATGGTAACTGTAACTTGGAGTCTGGCCAAACGGCTTATAGAGTTAAGCAGTTTTGAAAATCACGACATCCAACGGTTTTCCAATAAAGTCTTTTAATATGTGCAAAAATAAAATCCAATATCCATTCCATTCCCTGTAAATATATGAACTAATAAAATGTAATGGTAAAATCATTTCCAGTGGTTAACATGAGTACATGTGTTAACGTTCACGTGGAATCATTTATAGACAGATTAAGAAGGAAAATTCAAGATAAAAATCCACTCGTGGAAGGAAAAACGGGTCTTGATAATAAAAAAGGTATGTTAAATCCACTAAACGTAAGTCCCTTACGCCTCCCAATGCTAACAGAGCTGCGGTTTCCAAGGTACTTGAAGCGAATTTAATTTAAATAACTTTGGGAATTACGTTTACTATGCTAGCTTCGTTTATAACTAGATTTTACGCACGATTTCTTTTACAATCTAGATTATATCCACCCATGCGTGTCGGATTACTATTAACCAATGTATAAAAATATATTTAAAAAATGCGTATTTGGTGGGACAAAAGGTTTAAAATATTACCACCTTTCTATATAACACAGGATTTATTCCGGCACCTACAGGAGACAATTTATATTCCCTAGCAATTGAAATATTTGCGAATTTCAAAATCATGAGCATTATACTACTAGTTACCTGTAATGAGACAAGAAAGCGGTTCATTGTAGAAATAGGATAAGAAATTTCTGAAACTCCATATTTGATTGAAATACTATGCTTGTGATTTATTACTACTGATAAATCGTAATGATTTATCGAAAATAATTATGCATTGTACATTATAAACATAACATCCTACGGAGAATGTTTACCTGGACTTATTTCATCGATACTCACTAATGTATGAAGCTGCAATGGCTTAATTGGTTGTGAAACGGACTGCCGAGACGAAAGTCCGCAGGCTCAAAACCCAAGGACACACACCTGTGACTTTTCTCAAATTATGTGGGTATACTTTGTGAAATATATTATATCGTTTGCATTAACGGTGAAAAAAAACATCATAAGGAAATCTGCATACCGGAAAAAATGTTTTTCGGGGAGTCGCGAGCAAAAGGTAGTATTGTATAAAAATATTTTTATGTTAGAAATATTTTCCTTAACTATTAAGGGTCATGATGCCCATAACTTTACCCCTACGATCCGCACCTGGATTTCCAGTAAGTAAACTATTTTAAATCGCCTTGCTTTCATCTACGCAGTGGTTGGAAAACTCTATTACAATATTTTTCAACTTGCGGTGGTGCACTCATGTGAAGGTAAATTTTTACTTTACAAGCCACGGCTTGAATTATATTGAAAAGATTTTTCTAGTAAGTACGAGTAATAAAATAAAAAACGTTCAATAAAAGACTTTCAAACCTACATTATAACCTTCTATGGTTGCTAGAATTATACCAGCCTACAAAACCTTTCTACCACACGCTGGAAAACGTGATTCGCTGAGTGTATTGATACATAATATCAATATTGTAAATGCGAAATTAACTCTGTCCATTTTTGTTTCATGGCATAACTAATTTTGGTCAAATTTCTTATGGAGTAAGTTTGAAACCCAAAAAAATATAGTCTACCTTTTAAAATCTTTGTCATAAACCGAATCATAAACCAGTGAAGCTGTGAGCAAAAGCTAAATACAGCATATCAACTATTTACTTAAAACATCGTGAGGAAACCTGATCACCTTAGAAGTTCTCTATAGGAATTTCGAAGGTGTGTAAAGTCTACCAATCCGCACTAGGCCAGCGTGGTGGACTAAGTCCTAATCCCTCTCAGTAGTAGAGGAGGCCCGTGCCCAACAGTGGGACAGTATATAAAACAGAGCTCATATTAACTATTCACTAGTAATAACAAAGACTACTTGTAGTGAAAGAAATTACAAATTTTTCGATTTACTGGCCATTTTGCGTTAAACAATATTTTGGTTATTATACATACATACATAGTATCACGCCTCTATCCATAGGAGTAGGCAGAGACTATGGTTTGCCAATGCACGATTCTGACATACTTCTCTGTTAATTATGTTGTAATTAAATGGACACTAAATAAAAAATTACCGTCCATACCATATATTCAAACACCGATAAATTCTGATAGATGTGGGTAAACGCAAAGCAAACCGTAGTTATGCAATAAACTGTATTCCAGGCACTCAGTGACACGTACCGTATGCGACGCGTTTAATTTGAACACACATTCTGGTAATTTAACTCCGATTTTAGACCAACCGAGTGTATTGAAGTTATTGAAAACAAATTGATCGGTTTCGTTGCTGTTAAAATTTGTTTCTGGTATAAATATACCGTATAGCTATGAAGGGAAATATAGTTGATTAGTTAAATGTTTTTTTGAATTGTATGACCAGTTGCAAAGATAAACCCCACTTACAAAATTTTAATCTTTTTAATATTGATGTAGATTTACTAGTACATTATATTATCGGAACCTTCACATATTTCGATTAGGGGATTCAAGCCGCAAGCAGAACGCTTCATGAATATGGTTAATATTCCATCACTAAAGATAACAGTATACATCATTTCTAATTAAATTATTAGACCGCCTACTCCGTACTTTTATGGTAAAACAAAGAACTCGATATAAGTATTCTTTGTGGGCCGGCTTGAAGAAAGTCGAAAACGAGATAAGAAACACTGAAAAGGTTGCTCGTAACTTAAATGGATATAACTTAAGCTAGTATAGAGGTCAATATATATAAGTATATTCGAGGGGCCCTTTCCCGTCTACGGGGGGGAATCCGTCTTTTTGCAATTACGGACGTTCTAATGGAAGGACAGTTTTGATAGCCGTATACGTACACAAGAGATGTAATACTATTTTACCTATATAGCTGACCTTCGACACGAATGCGCGTAATTACAAAAAGACGGATAAGCCCCCGTAGACGGAATAGTCCTCCTTAATTGAAATAAGTTCACCCCCCCCCCTGCCCGAGGCAATCTTGTACACTCGGTCTCCACACTGAATGCACGCGCATGCACGGGGGAACATTTGTCGCGGTCTTAGACACACAGTTAACTGTGTATACCTCATGGTTGCCAATTCGCATTGAGCCCTATAAGGGCTTGCGAACAGTTCTTAGCCTTCTCCCCTCCTTCCACCTAAGAGGTTTCCTTATCTTGCCTACACACTTCCTTTCCAGCTGTCCCCTCCCGCATTTCCTCCAGGACCTGGCAATCGTTAAGCCGGGTGATTCAAGTAACCCATTCGCGGGTTTCACCAGGTGTTGACTGCGGGGTACGACACCCAAAAAAAATAAATTAAAAAAGTTATATAGTGCTATGAGTATTTTATTACAACAGTGTACTTTTAAAATAATAAACAACGATATTGTAGCATCGTTGACATTTTGCAGCAATATCGTGGGTATCGGGTATCGGTAAATATTTTAGCGACTGCGCTGCACCGCAATGTTTACTAACAAGCCTGTCAGGGAAACGTTTCAGCCCACACAATATCCTCACTTTATATGAACATTCCCTTGTTATTTTACTGGAATTGAAGTAACGGGAGCTTGACCAGGGGAATTTTAAGTATTAATGACGTAAACACGTATATAAAATAACCTTTGTACGTATTTGGTAAAACACAGACTGTTTTGTTGACGGCTGTTATAGATAATTATTTCTGGTGTAATTCCACACTTTCCTTTGTTCCAGATTGAATAAAAATATGTGTCATAATTGAATGTAACCGTGTTATAATCTTTAAGTATGTCCTTCGATTAGAACTCCTGTGATTGCATAAAGACGGATATAGCCCCGTAGGTGGATTAAAATCCATTGACCTTACCTACTAACGATAATATTAGTGAACCAATCACATAGGGTAGGATCTTTTTATAAAAATAATGATTTAACCGCTAACAATCGGGACTTAAACTAAACAGCATATCATTGGACAGAGCACTTCTGAGCGCAATGGATTTACATCTACGGCCCTCAAAATATAACACGAATAAAATTAAGGTTAACAAGTTACCGCATCAAGTATGTCTAGCCCAAGTTATAGCATTTACTAAATATTATCCCTAATGATATTAAAGTTTGTGTTATTAAAGTAGTATATCACTTAGTGATTGAATAATTTTATTAATGACCGCATCTACGGTGGATTTGTGGTAACTACCCCAAAACTCATAACTCCGATCATACTTGAATTATAATACTTTTCTGTAGCATACTCGTATGATTGACAAAAAAAAATGCAACAACAATTATTTCTATAAATAACGCGATATGATTACCTACCAAATCGATACGAAATACGCCATCAATTTTTTTTATTGTGGCTCGGCAAAGTGGTATAACTACACCTGGGGCCTTGTTCTCTACCCCGCACGTTATTTTAACAGTGTGTAACAAGCACGGAACGCAACGCATCATGTTTAGGACTATAGAAATTTGGCTTACAGAATACCATTCCACGCACATTTCTCGAAGATAACATGACACGGCCGCGTTACGTGTTTACACTATCATACAGAATATGGGCCCTGATGTTAAGAGAAATAAATCCCATAGAAAGTATTGAATACTTAATCCCATCATTAAAATTTGCATTTTCACAATACACTATCCAAAATAAACAAAGCTATATTTATCCACTTAGCAAGGATTTTAGATTTAAATCCCAATTTCGCCCACGCACTAATAGCTTAACATTAAATCTGCCAGCACTCGTCTAACAACAAAGTTTAGTGTACGTAATCAAGGGATCTCTAAAATAAATTTTGAATATTATGAACGCAGAGAGCTAGTAGTTATAATGTTTACTGTTTTTTACGAGCTATTGAATAGTGGGAGTTGGAAAGCCGTCACGGCTGCGGTAAAGTGGTCAAAATATTATAATACTACTTTTCTAAATGACCATATTGCACTGAAATATTCGTATGCAACCTATAGACAATAGGAATTAATCCCTTCTGGTCGAAATTCGATGATCAGCCAGGTACGCAGGAGATATTATAGTCACAAGTGTGGGCGCACACACAAACATACACAGGTGCACTGTCTATTCCTTCACCCTCATTTTCTGGTGAGAAGGCAATCCAACTTTACCGGATAGAAATCAGGCAGGACTAAGGCTTTACGTGCTTTCCCATATACAGAGTTATCACACCATCAACTTCCTGACTTCAAGCTGCGGTTGGGTAATATTTAAGACGGACAATCCCAATCACAATAATTTTTAACGCGTCCCAGGATTTTAAGCTAGGACCTTAGCGCAATAGTTGTACTCGTTACGCATACACATTGCAACTACGCCACGGAAATACAACATTATATTGATGGCCCGGCCATAATAGAAAATTATGAGTCTGCAGTCCGCAGCATGCTTAAGTTTTCACTCGTATATATTCTATCAGAATAAAGTATTATGACCACTTACAATCAAAACAGCTTGGAAAAATATACTTTAAAAACTCGAAGGCAAAACGAAATTAATAAATGCGCGGCATGAGACAAGCGTGTGAGAATAAAAATAAACCTTTTGTGCCCCGTTATCCCACTAAGCCCAAAATATTTATAAAAACGGTTAAATACAAAGAAAACTCGGCCCACCGAGAATTCAATGGAAAAGTTAATATCATTTAATACGTAGGTAGATATAATCCCTGGGATCACATAAAATACTCGAATTTTCTTCATTGAATTTATTTTATTTACTCGGTTTGTTTATTATATTATGAAACGTTAATATAGCACATTTCTTACACTTATATTCTTACACATTAAGATGATAAAGAAAATAATTTACTTGTTATTAGTTTATATCATGTCGTCATAAGAAACCTTAGAAAAAGTATAAAGGGCTCTAAATGTCCGCACAATTTACCACGAAACTCGAATCTTTGAGGAGCAAAAATAAGCATTGGTCTAATAGTGTTCTGTTTCAGGGAGTCCTAACTGCAGCAGAAATTCGGAAGTATTAAAGACTTCAAAAATGTGTAACTTTCGCAGGAAAATCATGGTGAGTCCGTAAAATGATTATGAAGTCGCGGTGCGGTAGTGACAGAATACCACGAATTCGGAGTCATCATTTCGCAATAACACTGTATAGCGCTGTTCAAGACTTTTTCTATCGCATCAGTTTAACCTTAGATATTAGGCCGAGAGGGCCAATTTTATTGCACTTACTCTATTGATCAACTAATTACGCCACTTCTCAGACCTCTGTAGAATATTATATTTGCCAGAATTTCTAGTTTTAGGTAAAATTTTAAGTTAAGCATGTAGTGCTGACCCAATTTTATTGAGTAATTATCTTTTAGCGTGTAATCGGCGTACTGTTCGCATGTCGCTGCGTACCTTTGGCAATGACGGCGTACTACGTGACCGGCGCTGTTGCTTTTGGCGTACTGCGCGACAAAGAACCGCTCGAAGTGGTCATGTTTCCGCTGGAGTTCACCACTAGTGGCGGGTTGGAACACGTAAGTACCTATAAACCTCAGCTTTCACGAATTGGAAGTTACGGGGTTATCAATTCTCGTGGATTAGTATTTTTTTACCACCACCCTGCCTCTTCTATTAGTGCCTATGATTTCGCTTTTATGTGGCAAGTAATGTACAGCTCACACTTTTTACATGACCAAGTTAATGTCTGACAGAAAAGCGTCATGTGGTAGCAGTTTTTTCTCTAATCTCAGAGTAGTTAGGATAACTAAAGTCCCATACATTATCGACGTATTCAAAATTATTTTGTCCTATAAATTATTCTTTAGAATTAGGTTTATCCATATATAAAATGTCATTCAAATGTATAAAAGATTTACTCCACATTATGGCGCATTCAATTTTTTTTACATTTTAAGTCTTAGAGCAAATGCTAAATATTTTTCTTATTCTAGGTAAAAAGTTTCGTGCGTGTACTGTACGGATTTTACGTGGAAGGCGCCATGACTTTGCTGGCCTGTATGCTTGCCACCATCAAACGACACAACAGCCCAGCCGTTAACTGCATGAGCGAGAAATACAGACTATTCGATATTGAGAAAATCGAAGACTGAAATACTTACCGTCAATTGTTTATTTTGAAATTGGAATTTTTAAATGACGATACAACATTTCTATGGCAAACATATATTTTGATAAGTCCATAGTTTTTATTTATATCCACATTGAGCTCGAAAATGTACACTGTAGCAAAGATAATTATAACACCGTAGTCAAAATATAATATCAACCAACTAGAGACGTGTATGCCTCGATTAGTTTCTGGCCCTCGACGCAGAGTTATAATATATATGGAAACCTCGACGCTTAATAATGACAGCATTATTCTGGCAACAAATATATCTCTACTCCAAAGACCATATAAACTACTGACAACACGCATAACAATGTCTGGGTGTATAGTCAGTCAGAGAATAATAGATGAATTGCATATTTTTTTCCTTGCCAGTAAAAATTTTTCTGTAATGAAATAAGCTAAAGAGGCTTTAATTCGTGGCTCACGGCTGGTAATCCGGATAATCGTATAACTGTAAACTGAGGTTCGGAAAATCGAAATGAAAACACAACGGTTATTGGATACTGTCTTATAGAAACGAGCCACTGCCATTTTTGATCTATCTTAAAAATTGGACCAATCAAAACACAGGTTTTTTTGACATGTTTTCAAATGAGTTGTTCTGATTGGTTCATTCTCGGAATCGGATTGTAGATTGAGATTAGGATCATTTAATGAAAATAGCTGTACGTTGCATATTAATTTTCATTATGTGTAGTAGTGGGCCAGTGGCCTCTGCATTATCAAGTCGGATACAAAACATCCATATGCAACAAACTAGAAATTATTATTGTAGGGTATTACTACAAAAAAAGGGGGCCCATTTTATTTCGTAGTGACCCCTATAATATAATATGTATTATTATCGGAACCTTATAAATAAAAATACCATTTTAATTTCATTGTTTATTTATCTACCATTTCCTACAAACTAGTCAACGGCTATATACAGCAGTAAATCAATTGATTCGTTTTTGTTTAGCTAAATATTTTATTCGCATGTTTGGAACAATATTCAAAAGTCAGCTAACAAAAATTTGTTTTGTGAAAAATCTTTATTTTGCCCATAAACCATATTATCACAGAATTGCTAAAACGCGTGCGCAAACGTTATAGGATGTTGTATTTTTGGCATACAAAAATAGTTTAACAAAAATATTTCAGTTTGAGGCGAATATGTCTGGAAAGTAAACTGATATTGGAATTATTTTCTACGAGGATTTAGCGTCTCGAGTCTTGCATATGCAATATAAATAAGAACAGCAATAAAAAAACCGCACCTGAACATTTTTGTATGTAAGTACAGTCGGGAATAATGTTTAAATATTTTCGTTTTTTTTACCACAATGCTTTACACATTTGTTACCAAATGTAAACTGGCAAAGATTTTGTACCAATAGACTAATAATAATTTATCTAATAAATATGCTTGAGTATCATTTCCAAAGCGTTTCATACTATTCTCACTTATATTGCGTGCTGTTATACCGATTTTTATCGCCTAATTAGCCCTTGCTTCTCGACTCCTTCAGATCATCGTCTTCAGTCGCCCCTGGGATGGATTTCTTCTGTTTGAGCGCTTCCTTTACAGCATCCACCATGTCCTGCGGCTCTGCTATCGATATTTTCTTACCTGTTGAATTGTACACGTGTTTATTATTCGTGTAAAGTATTGGGAATGTCATCCTTCCTACTTGAGAGCGTATTTCTCTGTAGTTTAGACTATTGTGTCACTCTCGTTGATTTGACAAGAGGTATAAAAACAAGACATTTTTTTTATGTTTGTGTGTAAAATTGCAACTGACGTAATTATCAAGTCAAAGTTATCAGATATTTGGGCTGCGACCCACAATACCATCAACGATTGTCGCTACTGTAATGGTATATTTCCAGACCAAGACTACGCAAGTTACATGTATAAGCCAGTCTATAGCATATGAATATTATTATTACCTACTTATAGTACCATCTATCTAGTGTTACTAAAAAATTAGGTCCCAAAATAGAGTATAATATTTTCTCAACAATTATGCAAACTGTTTTTATTGTTTAATACAGTCAACAAAAAAAACTGATAACTAAAATTTTTAAATACTAATAAAAATATCAAACTCACGAAATTTTTAGCTAGATCGTTTCTCCTATAAAGAAGATTAACATGATCATTAATTTGTTTTGAATTTATTCTGCAGACCTGGCTATAGCATGATGGTGTAGGGGGTCGCCAAAGGATTCGAAATGAAACAACATATTACATGAAAACAATGTATTCATACAAATATTTACAATAAATTATATTACCATCATACTATATCCATTATCACTTGATAGGCTCAGTCAAACATTAATGACCCAGATTTGAATACAGGGTGCTTGTTTCACAATGATGTTTAGCCAAATAAAAAACTATTAAGGTGTGCTTCCGATCATTGCGTCAAACGTAAACTCGACACGCGCCTCTGTCTACCTTATCGGAAGCCAGTGACCCTGTGCGCGTCACTGCTTTCAATAAGACAGACAGAGGAACGCATCGGCAACGCTAGGACGCGAGGATTGGAAACCTACCTTTACAAAAAAAATTACAAGTTTTAAAAATTAATTTCTTAATACTGTATACTAATGGATATGTGAAGTGAAACAAGCAATAACAGAAACCGGCTTCACACTAATTTTGTCCTTTTTTGGTAAGACAAAACTTTGGAAAAATGTACTTAATCGTACAATCACATCTTTGCGATATTAATTCCCTTGATAATTACTAGTAATAAAAGATGCTGAAATTCGTAGTGTAATGTTAAACCAGTTTTGAAGCGAAATCTTAGGACTTTATGCAAGAGAATGTGTTAAATATCAATAAAAATAATGGTAACATTCAGCCTCAAAGATGAAGCACTTATAGTAATAATTAAATTTATAAGTATTTACAACAATAAAATGATTTAACAAGATAAATAATATTTAAAAAGATAGTATTGAATATTTTTTTTCAATTTTAATCCATAGTCTTGTGTTAAATGGCCAAGTTTATACTACAGTGTGTTTAAGGTTGCCAAACAATTAAAAATATTTATATTCATAATGAAATATACCATAAATAGAAACATGCTTTAGTCGCACTAATTACCGTAAATAGTAAACAGCTAATATATAAATGCCATACATAACATACTTTCCTCTTCTTTTTTTTGGCTTTCATACATTCTTTATTAGAATAATATTTTTTTGGCAACCCTACATGTGCCATATAAATACATACATGTCAATATCTCGGTCAATGCTATCACAATCTAAATACACAATATTCCATTCCGCAATAAAACTTTTACGCATCATACAATTCGCCTAACTGTTCTTTCTGTTTCTTTATAGCTCTCTCATAGCCTAGCGGACGATCCATTTCTCTACCAAGATTCGATTCTGCCTTAAACAAGAATTCATTAACCCCATGCCTATCAAAAGGATCGTTAGCCATGGAAAGTAAAGTAGCGATGACTGTCACCACAAAACCGGTGACAAAGAAAGCCTTGTTATTGCGATACGCATCTATCATACTGTCGAAAAACGTCCAAGCTTTCCCCTTTTCGCCCGTATCCTCGCTATCGCGGTTCGTGTGATGGATTTGTTCGTTTTGGCTATCGTTATTTTTGGTTTTGTCTGTAAAATAAATATGTTTTTGGAATTTGCACACAATGCTACCAATAATCGAATTGCCCATTATTTTTTAAAGCATTTTATGTATTATAATTAACATACAAATTCAAAATCTTACTCTCCTTAAAATACTAAAGCATATAACCTAGCATACACAACAGCGGGTTAGGTAGAAGCGTATCTAATGCGGTGTTATTTCTTACCGTCTCTATCGTAGGAGACGCCGTGGATCTGTCCGGGCGTGTCGTCCTCTAGCTCAGCGTACGCGTACATGAGAGCTTTTTGCTTTGCTGACAAACTTTTCGGGACCTGGAAATTAAATATTTACAAATAATTACCCAGCTGTGTCGCAATGTAAAGATATTAAGTGGTGAACCTGATATGCTATTGGTATCTATAAATTGAAAAAAATATGCATTTTAAAATCACCCATAATTAAAATATAAATATAGAATCCTCATAGCAATAGACACTACCATTACAATTTTGCTTTGCGTGATATTCCTGTTTCACTATCTTATATTGCACCATCAAACTCAAATTTTAACTCCCAACAATTAAGGCCTTGAACTCAGGACTTAACCAATTTCACAATCTAAACCAACACTAAACTACTCGAGACTAATAAACTGTCAAATACTTCCAGACATAAAAAACAATGACTTGCATGTCGACAAAAACCTTGGCAGCTAGATAACTAAATCTGTACTCAACAAAACAAACACACCTGTATTTTTATATGTACGTAGTGATCTCCGTAACCGTGCTGGCTGACTCGCTTCATTCCTTTACGAGACAAACGGATCGTGCTGTGAGACGATGTGCCAGGCGTTACCTGGAAATAGATTATTGGGTTTAGCACTGAATAATTTACGAACTCAATATAAATTAATGTTGTTTAATGATTCCTTATGTTTATGCGAATGTTAGGCAATGAAATAAAACTATTTTTCAGATTTCGTCGCGGTTTTTTATCTATGTATATAAAAATGAATCCCCATTTCCCTTAATCACGCCATCACGGGTGAACGGCTGGACCGATTTGACTATTATTTTTTCTTGTGTTTGTTGTCCAGAGAAGGTTCTTATGAATGAATAAATTAAAAAAATTGCGCGGAAAATTAGAAAATTTAAGAAAACATAACGAAAATATTAATTTTATATAACTGTCAATTGTTTGAAATAACTGTCAGCGATTGACAGAATGCGCGCTGCAAATTCATAATTAAGACGGGACAACGTCTGTCAGGTCAACTAGTATATTATAATTTAAGTCCCGACGTTTCACAGACTTTGCAACGTTCATGATCACTTACAATATCTACCTACATTCTGCGTAGATAAGACCAATAACAGCAAAAAAATTATTCTATTGTGAAATCGAACAATATGAGTCATAAACGGTCATATCTTTGATCGCGTCGACTTACAAGTTTGTTTTTTTCACAGCTGAGAGAAAATAGACCCGAGCATTTAATATAAATTCAAATTTGATATTTCTATGCATTCTTGAGAAAAAGTATCTTAACAGACAGATGGGCCACAGTAATCCCATTAGCGGCCCTCTTAGAGTAGGGAACCCAAAATAATGTGTCAAACGTTTTAAACTGACCTGTATTGTGTGATCTTCATATAAACCCTGTATCCTGACTGTTCCGCCCAATATGGCTTGTGCAACTGAAATCTAAAAATAAAACTCATTAAAAACGGTCCAAACAAACATGAGTATGGGGATTTGCATTATATCAAATTGTTGCATTATACTATCGCCTTATTAGTATGGTGGCGGCATACCTACTCAGGTTGTATACTGTGATATTCTAGGTTTGATTCCCAGGCCTACCCCTCCAATAAAGGGTGAAGTTTATTGTGTTTATAATATGCTAACATAAACATCCTAGGCCAATTATAATTTGAAAGGTTATAATGTAGCTTTTTGACTGAGATAATAAGTAGAGTACAGCACTACAGCACAATATAACTTCATATTAGTAAAAAAAATAAAAATTTCTGGTTTATATTTCCTGAGCATGTTCAAAGAAACAAACTCTTCAGCTTTATATTAGTACAGATTACTTACCGTACAATCTGTATGAACATCGGGCCCGTCTCGTCGGAAGTACGCAGAGCTCTCCACTTTGAATGTGACGAAGATCTCATTGTTACCAACGGACATGCGCACCGTCTGACCATCCTCCACGCCCGCTGGCACAGGAACTGTCACCTTCTTGCGTTGTACCTGTAATACAGCGGTATTAGCTTACTATCTTTTTACCCAACTGTGGCAAAGCAAAGAATAACTTATCTACGAGACTGAAATTTTTTATTTTAGTTAATTGTGATGCATTATCATGTCATTAGTTATGTATTGGGATAAGTCTGAAAATTAGCCCTGCCACTACGTAAAAATATACATACATGGTCATTTATACATTGCGTTAATAAATGAAACTACATACCCATATTTAGCTTTGCTGTGAATAACAAATATATTTCGACAAAAATTCTAGTTTTATATTTTTTTGATTGCTTTATAGTTGAGTGCGCCTTATAGTTTAGTGTGTGTTAATGTGTTTCTGTATTAACATAATATAATATTGCCGCTCCAACAAATGTTAAAATTAAAATAACGTTTTATCATTATTTTGTTTGAAACTTAAATTCTTTTATTTTACATCTATGACTAGAATAATTTTTGATACAGTGTCGTTTTCAAGGAAACAAGTGTACAGTTTCATTTATCAATGCAATGTTAAAATGACCCTGTATTTTGTCACCTTTAAAAACTCCAAGGTACCCAAAATTAATTCTTACCATTTGTCCTTTTCCCTCGCACTCAACACAGGGGAATTTAATCAGCATTCTAGTACCATGGCAATGTCTACATGTGGATCTCATCACAAATGGACCTGAAATGAAGAACTGGGTTTAAATAAAATCTTAGAACTGTTCAAAACACAATCTTGGAATACAATATAATACTACAATTTGAAAAATATGTATATCTTATTAGCTGTGTTTGCCACCCCACAAATTAAAATAAATTTGAAATTCCATTGTAAAAATATATAAAAACGAAAATAAAAAGTAATAAATTATTTCTTACAAAAACAATCAACTAATAGTATTACACAATGACTGTGATAACAGGCTGCTCCATTGACTACATTATGTAGGTAGAAGAACTTAAACCATTGTCATGTATTTTGTACTTTATGTATATTAAAACCATAAAATAATTTAGAACTGACCTCTGGAAAATGTCTCCATGCCAGTACCATTGCAGTATGTGCATTTGATAGCCTTCGTGCCGAGCTCACAGCGGGAACCCTGGCATTTTGGACAGGTGTCCACCACATTCAGATTAATGTCTTTATTCACGCCACGAGCTGCTTCCGTAAACCGGAGATTAACTATTACCTGGAAATTGCAATTACTTTAATATTGGCTTCATTGTACAAATGTTTAATTCAATTTAATTTACCATAGGCCAATATCTGTTTTTCCTTCCATTAGGAATATGAAATTTGAAATTGATGATTACAAAACTTACAAATTTTCTAATACAACAAATATAAATTTGTCAAACATTCATTCTACTTAGTAATAAATTATTTACTTAAGCTGTTTAATAAGTATTTTTATCATGCTTTTTAATTTTTGTGTGGTTATGTTTTTATCAGTAAAATGACTGTTATTTCATTTCTCTATAATTTGTAATATTTACCTACAGCTCAACCCGGTTCAAAAAGTTTTTCAGTGATAAATATTTTTTTGGAAATAAAAAGTAGCCTATTGCTATTGCACTCAGGAGAAATGTAGCTACCTATTAGTGAAAAAACAAAAATTTTTTTGGTAGTTCCTAAGATAAATGCATTTAAACAAAGAAACTCTTCAGCTTTACTTCATAGTGATTAAAGATTTTAATTATCGTAATTATAGTGTTAAGTATACTGGAACAAGTAATAAATAAATTTTAAAAATACTTACTTCCTGAGCTCCTCCGAAACCAAATTGACTCTCAGCGAAATCACTGAAAGCCTCACTCTTGAATCCCGCATCACCGAATATCTTCCGGAACAACTCCTCAGGGTCTATGGTGGACTTGTACTGCCACTGGTGGGTGAAACCGTCAGTACCTCCGGGGGCACCACCCATTCCCATCTGCTCTGATGTTGCTCCGTAAGTATCATATTGTTTGCGTTTGTTCTCATCTGATAGAATCTGTAAGTCATGAAATTGAAATTTTGATTTAATAACAAAAATTGCTTCATAAAATGTAAACCTGTGTTGATGACACGTTTTGGTTAGAAACCCATTGGCAAATAAATAATGGGCTGACGGTTGTGAACAGTTTTAATCTCTAGTTATCAAGAACAAATCAAAAGAATCAAAAGATTACTGCTCCTATTTAATAAGACAGATATAATGTTCAACATTACCTCATATGCTTCGGACACTTCTTGGAATTTCTTCGAAGCCTCAGGGTCAGATTTATTTGCATCAGGGTGGTATTTTTTGGCAAGCTGGTAGTAAGCCTTCTTGATATCCTTGGCAGAAGCGTTCTTAGACACGCCCAGAACTTTGTAATAGTCCGCCCGAGCGTATAGATTGTTAGATGTATGAATGTACCGATGTTTCCCGAAATTATCTGAATAATATTTCAGTTGAGGTTATATTTCGCAAAATGTCAGAAGTACATATTATGAAGGGTCAAGGTTCAGAGATAGTATTCACTACAATATAAGAAATTTATCTAGTAATGAAACTGAACTGGAAACTAATGAAAACATTGAAAATCGGTGATGTAATGGAAGCATGTAAAACTTACAATTTTTATGAGCTACAGACACCGCTGATATACCAGGCCCGCCCAAAAATCGGTCACAGCTATTACATTTATGCACAAACCGGTACGATGGTTTCGATAAAGAATTTGTAAAAACTGTACTAAAGGTTTTTGGATTTAAAAATCCTAGAACACTCCGGGTAGGAGCCATTTTTAAAAAAGGGTTACCAACACTAAAAATTACTGCCAAGTTAGAACTTTCTGCTAATGTCACCTGTCAATTTAATTGAAGTTTTTAGAGTATCTTACTGGAATATGAAAAATAAACCATTATAAAAAGTTATGATAATTCTTCTAAACTTAACTTTGTTATTTTAAATATTATTCTCAATTATTGATTCTTCAATAATGTAGGACATAGGGGGAAGAAGCAACACTAGGTTTATATGGCACATTCAATTGTTACTTATTATTTCGTATTTTAAATATAAATTATTATAACGTATATTTAATTTTAGTATAAGTTTACGATTAAAACAACTGTTAGCAAACTTTATTTTAAAATAAAACAAGTGTCATAACATTAAACTCCTACAGCGTTTATTAGATTTCAATAAGTTATGTTGTATTTTGGTTATAAATAATAGATTTTTAAAAAATAACAAATTGTTAAGGTGGTAGCTCAAGGTCCATTTTCATACATTTTGTTTCGGCTTTAATCTGGGTAACTAAACAAGTATTGGCAAGTAAAGAATTTAAATTCACGTCTAGTTAGTGATTAGTTCTCGCAGTTGAAGAAAAATGTAAAAATAATTAATAATCATGGATATTTCTGCCTTTAAAATTTCGTCATATTAAATTTTAAAGGCCGAAATATCCATGATTATTAATTATTTTACATTTTTCTTTCAACTGCGAGAACTAATCACTAACTAGACGTGAATTTAAATTCTTTACTTGCCAATACTTGTTTAGTTACCCAGATTAAAGCCGAAACAAAATGTATGAAAATGGACCTTGAGCTACCACCTTAAGTTAGTTCTTATTCATAAAACGCAATGTTATATGTCTCTGCGGATTCCAGTTAGTTCTGCCGTAAGCAAATCTAATTTACAGTGATTTTTTATAGATATTAGATTTTTCTGTATTATCTAATGTTTAATTGATAACTAATATGATAATAATCAACCTGCCACAAGTTTCATAAATTAAAGAACAATGTCGTTGTTTTTCTTTATTTATTTATAATGAGCACAGTAATTTTCTACCCCAATCTCTTCTAAAGAGCGTAAGTAGGCCTTTTAATTTTTTTTACTGATAACACTATTTTCCTGGGCAACGGTAGGCAAGATGATTTATAAACAAAAATGAGCTTACAAAATGCCAATTATTTTACTGAAATTTGAAATAAAAGCTAATAGGACTGTATTTAATACTACTTATTTGTAACTTATAATAAAATAAAAACATATTCAGTTGGTGAAAATGGCTTCAATAAGTGTGCGTGATCAGAAAATCGAACAGCAAGTAAGTATGAATTTTCTCATGAGTATGATCCTCACAATTTATTGCATTTTTCCTGTTTATCTCATGTTGTTTATTGCATGATACCTAACAAATTTCATTACATTGAGGTATCATTTATTTTTAGCGGCAATTAATGGAACAGAAAATGAAACAGAAGCGCCAGAATTCTGGGATGGTTCAATCCAACGACCTAAGGGTAGCATCAGCTAAGCGTCCACTCTCAGGTAGCCGTTCTCGAGAGCTCCATGGTACGTAAAATTATTTATTAACAATTACTTGTCCTAATTTCAATGTTTGCTTAGTCATGCATGGTTGTTAATATATTTTCGTTATGCGCATTTTATTTTCCTTTCGTGGCAGGCTATGACGGCCCGATGCAATTTCTTATGTCTCCAATCAATCCGGACCAAGTAATACCACTGCAAACTAATAGAATGTCTACATATGATGGTAAGTGAAACATCAGCGCTTTCTTTTACATTGTTTCTTGTGACATAAAAAGTTTTGCTGTACTGTTGTGTTTTAGAAATTTTGTTTTAAGCCTTTATTACACTCTCTTTTATTTAAATTGGTGAGAAACGGTGGCTTGTATAGTTTAATTGTAATATAAAAATGGTTCCAGATAAACATAACAAACAGTAAATATTTACTTTGTTCCATTATGCTTCACTATACTTGTTCCAGCATGATCTGTTATATTATTTTAGTGTTTATGATGCAGCATATCAAAGTTAATAAAAATTCAATTATCTATATATTTTTTTTAATCCAATAAGTAAATATCATTAGTTAAATATGAAATTAATATTTATTTCTAACACATAAAAAACTTAGACTAGATTATAAAATTAGAGTACTAAGTTACAATATTGATTAAACACTACAAACATTATATTCTGAGTACTCAATTGTCTATAGTACTTTGTCATTACTATTCATTCAATTACTAATTAAAAGATATTGTGAAGTACAAACATAGGTCATTGAGGACTAAACAATAGAATTAACTATGGAAAAATAGCTGCCTAAAAGCGCACATAATTCTATCATTTTAGCAAAACCACAATGTTGCAAATTGATTAACATTGTAAGCATAGGTTTACACAAGCAAACATCATTGGAAATTTATTATTTGTGGTTAGTGAGTCATATTGAATGGGGTGACAACCATTATTTGCTGTATGCCTAGAAATGATGTGTAATACTATAAAAAGCCAGTATATTGAATAGAATAGAAACTGCTAGGTGGCTATGTCATTAAAAGATTTCAAAGTATTAGAGCAGTCCACAATAATGTTTGTTTAAATTACTAATGGCACTACTCTTCGTTACTAATTATAATTAGGATACAATACAATATTATACCATGGTTTTCCAAATTATATAATCCAGATTTTGGAATTACTATCGGCCACCACTATTTTTTCAGTATAATTTAAGGGTTAATAAAGCCACATCTTTCAGAGTTAGGTAATCAAATAGAAGTGCTGACTGTGGGCGAGGGTGACGGGAGTGGTGAGGAGGAGGAAGAGAGCGTCCCGGTGTGCAGCGTGGGGCGCGACGCGAGCGCGGATGATGTGTGCGCAGACGCAGCCGTGGCGCCGTTGCACGCTCGCAACGTGACTCGCGACGTATCGCCTAGCCAGGTGAAACTATAAAAAGAAATAGATATTATTTGGCCTAATATTTTGGAAATGTTAAGTAGAAGAAGTTTATTCACCAGACGCAGCTAGATGCAGCAGATAAGTCCCTAAAATAAAATCAGCTTTATTATGCTAAAAAGTTTTCGACGTAATACATATGAATTGTTAAATTTGCTTCAGACCACTGATGTAGTGTTCCTTTATATATGACGTAAGAGAATTTTAAACTCCAACCATAGCAACAGCCTACGGTGCTAACCTCGTACATAGAAATGCCAAGGCACATCGTTTTCAAGGGCCAAACTTGATCTAAAATTCTTCTATATTTACAGTCAAGGATAAAAACCTGTAGTTAATGCGTAACTAAAAATCGTAAGTAACGCAGATATAATAGATTAATTCCGTCACTCGCAGTTTGTTTGTTTTGCGATTATTTAAATACTTCTTATTGGAGCTTTTTTTTAAAAATATTATCGTGTTATAGGTATTTCCATCGAAATTATGCGACGTAAAGTGGGTTTCATGGGTTAACTTACAAACTTACAAAATACAAGAGTTGTTTAGAATATTTTTGCCTAGCAACGCACGGGCCTTGGTCGACATTTTAAAAACAAACATATTGAAGTATTGTCTATTTCGTAGTTGATATAACCACCTTTACACATATAGTACTGTTCTTTCTACAGACGGCTGAAATCGAAGGGTCGGTGGAAGGCGCGGTGGAAACGTTCGTAGTGACTCCGGCTAAACACGGCACGCTATACAAATGTAGGATAGCGCGCGATCGCAAGGGCATGGACAGGGGCCTTTACCCCACATACTTCTTGCATTTGGAGAAAGATTACGGCAAGAAAGTGTTCTTGCTTGCTGGTGAGTGGGTTTGCATTATGTTACAGAGTAACGCCGGCAGTTAATAGTATATTGCATATATTAACATCGATCGTAATTGAACCAATCGAATGTAAGAATAGCAACGCAATTATTTTAATAGACTGATGGGTTTATTTCAAGATCAATTTACAGACATCGATTAACAGCCAATCCCGAAATAAAGCAATCAATAAATCATGTATAAGCATGTCCAAAAACCTTAAATATCTTTGGTTTATTTTCGTCAGCGTACGAAAAAGAAGGATCTTTTATAATCTTCAATAAATGAATGAAGTTAATAAAGCTAGGTCTAAGCTTATGTCATGTTCTCAGGTCGCAAACGTAAAAAGTCAGCGACATCTAACTACCTGATATCGACGGATCCGACCGAGTTGACGCGGCAGGCGGACAGCTTCGCGGGGAAGTTGCGCTCCAACCTGCTCGGCACGGCGTTCACCGTCTACGACAACGGCAAGGCGTGGCGCAAACACGACCACGCGAAGACCAGGCATGAGCTCGCTGCTGTTGTCTATGTGAGTATATTGATTTGGTTTTAGGAGGTTAGTCTTTTAGATAGATAGATTATTCTTTGATGAACTCCATGCAAGTAAAAGTAAAAAATGTGTGTACTAATTAACTATGGCTAGTGCAACAGCCTCTTCCAGACAACCGTAGGGTGAAATCTTTTGTATACGAAAGCCCGGCTGCATAAGCAGCAAGGCTTTATCCATTTCTGCGGCCAAACATCATCGTGCGATTTCCTTTGTTTTCCGATTTGATGTCATTGTAGACAGTATAAGTTCTGGGCATTATGGGACATGACATCAAACTTTCTGTAATTTAAAGCTTAGGTCTTATTATTACTGCTTATGGGTAGCTGTTCCGTTTGCTATCAAGCGAACCTCTAACTCGTCTTGTCATTAATTTATATAAAAAACAAGTTTAAAAAAATTTACGAAGGTATATATAAAAAGGAATTATACTTTCTAATAAGGTCGAAAGGCAATATATCCTTCCTCAATTGGCGGCCTATTATTATAAAATCAATTTCGAGTATTTCACAGAGAAAATGTTACTTTTAAAACTCTGAATTTCATCAACATTTGATATCATATGAATGAAATGGAAATTCCGAAATATTCTATTAACTAAAAGTAACTTGTATTTTTTATATAAATATTTGTCGGTTAATTCTTGCGGTTTCGTTCTCTGTTCCCCGAATGACTGTTCCAATTCACGTGATAAATCACGTAAACAATAGCTTGCGTCATGACCTACGGTCGACTCTTACCTGTTTCTAAGTAATATAGTAAACAACAAACTGTATATATTAAATTCAATCGAAAAATAAAACAATGATTTTTATAGCACACTTTCCATTACGCTGTTCGTCACATACTGACCCAGATGCCCCACACTAATACCCAGAATTTTACCGTCCATTCAAAAATGATTTCTTTGTAACGTAGTTATAAATAACAAATTCCAGGACACGAACGTGCTGGGCTTCAAGGGTCCGCGTAAAATGACGGTGATCTTACCGGGAATGACGCCTGACCGCCAGCGAGTGACCATCGCGCCGCAAGACGACAGCGAGACTCTACTAGAACGCTGGAAGAGTCAGAACCTAGACGATATAGTGGTTCTTCACAACAAAACACCAGTATGGAACGACGAGACGCAGTCATACGTGCTGAACTTCCACGGCCGAGTGACTCAGGCAAGTGTGAAAAACTTCCAAATTGTCCACGATTCGGAACCTGACTATGTGGTAATGCAGTTCGGACGTATTTCAGAAGATATATTCACAATGGATTTCAGATATCCCTTGTGCGCGTTGCAAGCGTTCGGCATAGCGCTCAGTTCGTTCGACAGTAAGCTGGCATGCGAATGAATTGTATGCATTTATGGGTCTAATAATAAGGGGACTTAGCTGACGCTAGTATAGCTTAGTCGGTGCTGATCGAGTCATATAAGATCTTGCCAGAAAATATTTTTCATATTACAAAGGTGATGACAGCCTGGCCCTGCGCAAAATTCACAATACCTTTAAGTTATTGTGCACATTTGTTTCACATATGCAATGTAATTGATCATTTCGAATATGTAAATTAGCAATAATATATCGCGCGCCGAGTTACTGCTGTCATTATGTGATCGTGTGACACCTGGGGATTGCGTTGCATACGAAAAATTTATATGTAACATATGTGTGGCCAGTTTCTCTTCACCTTAATACTGAACGCTTTATCTATTGCCTCACTGTCCAATTTAGTGTCTAATAGAAAGTTCTAGGATCTATAACGACATATCTGAATAATGTTAACGGGAAGTGTGTCCTTTTATTCCTAGATCCATGAGTGTTTTTGTAATGTTTTTGAAACTAAACGCACATAATTTATTTCGGTGCTTATTGTGACGTAGGTTGTGTTCTCGTGTTACACCATTCGTGAATGGTCCTCGAACGAAGTTTCTATAATATTTGTGTGATTTATCTGTAATTTGTAGATTTTTTTATGTCAACGCCTCTGGATTTGATGTTATAAACATAGTTTATTGTGCTGTAGAAGATTTGGATTGACGCAATTAACTGTCACATTTTCAATAAATTGTCTATGATTGTATTCCTCCTGATCATAGACAAGAATATTTTTATATGCCATAGACAACCATTTTACTGTCATTATGTACAAATTACTTTTTAAGTATCAAGTTTTAAGTATTAATTCGCTATACTAGTCAAAGGTTTTTATTTATAATTTAATTAATTAGTTGGGATGTTAACGCATAATGCATTTAGATCATGTCACAATATTCTAGTTTTTTATGAATTCATCTAAAATTTAATTAGAATTAATTATTATGACTGCAAACACTTCTTAAATGGGTAAGCTTTTTCAAGTTCATACTTCATTCAACCAAACTACTGCAAGAAATATAGTTGATTATTAATAACATTGTGTAACAGAATTAAACTGAATATAGAAATAATTAAATATAAGGATGATCATAAATGCATTAAAATATAGAAGGTTTTACTAACAATAATTAAATATCATCCTTATATGTTATACAATGAAGGATATTATTATGCTTGAATTATCCTGAATTGCATTTTAAAAGGAGCTATTATTTTTACGTATTTTTTCACTTATTTGGGCTTTCTGAATTTTCTGGTTAATTATGTAATGCATTATAATAATTATGTCCATTTTATATATGTAACACCACAAATGTAATTATTAGTTATCATCAATCTATTCAGGCTGAAGTTAGTTATGAGACAAGAGGCATAGAGGATGTGATGCAACTAACTTCAAGCCAGTGTAAACGATTCATGATAACTATTTTTTTCAAATGAAATGATTGTATTAAAGTTTTAATGCACTCTATAATATTAAAGTATAGTGTTCGAAGTTGGGCTGCATCAAAATATCTGGCAGAGTCAAATGTTGGGTTCTGTAACTATATATCTATATGGGAAATTATACATTTATGATACACAAATATTTGCTCATTATCAACTGTTATAAAAAGTTTCATATTATAATAGTAGTTTTACATTTGCACTATGTACATGGATATAAACACGTCATATTTTACTGAAAAACATATTTAATGACAGTTTTATAATAATTCTATTTCTGAATTCTTATAACATACTATATTCTTTTTCTCACAATACACAATGCCATAAATAATAACGAACTTAATAACTTTCAAATAATTGTATTATCTAATATAACATTCCATTAATTTATATTAATTGTGTGTCCAAGTAAAATATACCTAAGCCAGGAAGAGAATATATTATCATTGGTGAGCAATGAGTGTTGAAATGAAAAGACATGAGTTTGATAATTATGGAGGTAAATGTTTGTATTATCAACAAATATATGTGTCGGAGTGTTGATACCTACCTGACCGATACCTGTAACCGAAGACTATTATAAAACGCGATTCCATAGTGCAGATATGACGTTATACTTGTGTGTAAGTTCCGATCTTACATTTGCAACTTGCATAATGGAAGCGCAGTTTTAGATTGGAGTTCAGGAATCAGGTTTACCTGTGTGACTGTTATTGTATAAAGCAAGATGGTGTTGGCTATGTGTAGTGAAATATAATTTCGTAGAAGGCGATATATTATTTGTACCATCCATTAGATTTGTTACGCGATTTGGATTAAAAGAGGATGTCTTTCGTGACGCCTTGTAAGAAAGAATTTTGGAAATATGATTGTACTTTTTGCATCGATACCAATGACATTACATCGATAATCCCAATTAATGTTCCCAGTGAAAATACCACCAGTACAGCTGCTTTTCCCTTTCACAGGTTACTGAGTAACATTCATAGTGCCGATTATTCAATTATGTTTTATCGATAAATCAAATCATATGGATAATATTGAATTGTTATATATCGATATACATGCGATTGTGTTGATGCAAAAGGAATTTGTTTACATAAACGTATTACCATGACAAATATATAACTAGATTAAATAAATGTGTGCCTATAATAGGTTTACGTGTCTAGATAGATAAAAGAAATGTTTAAACTAATGTGGAATTGTAAAATAAATAAACAATGAATTGATAATTGTTGAAGTCGTGAATGTGTCGAGCTTTTAGATTCGTGTGTGATATGTATATTTGTCCCGATGTAGTTGTGTCCTTCATCTCCAACTTATTATGTATTATTGATTATAATCTATTTATTTCACATGAATCAACATCACCTAAAGTTCACACGTTTATTTAATTTGATTGGTCATTGTATATATCACATTGTAAAAAATATGAATTTCTGTGTATTGTGCCTTTGGTAATGATAGGTTAAATGTTGTGCCTTTCATTTTCATGTTTACTGTGTATATTGTACCTGATGCTTTCGTAGATGCAAAGGTCCTTTTCTAGAAAAGTTGCTTTACACCTTGAATCTTAGAATAAATAGACAATGTTTACAAGCAACAATGTGTTAGACGTAAATTAGATGTCGGTGTTTAATATTAACCCGTCATGACTTGTCAAAATTTTATTTTCAAATATGTACAGGTAGCTGAATGTTTGCCGCCAAACATTGACAGCTACGCGTGTGACGGAAAAATAACCTTATTATGTAGTATATAAGGTTATAATCCCGTGACACACGCAAATGTCATGTAGCTGTCTTGGCTCGCCGGCGAGCCACGAGAGACCAAGAGTTAATTGATAAGTATAAGTTTTAAACAAATTGTTTTTCACATTTTGAATGTAATGTTCACATTGAAGTTATTACTGGTCAGTTTATGCACTCTGCTTTATATTAGCACAATCTGATGACTTTTCACCAGTATAACAATATTTTACATTACAAAATATAATACAGATTAGCATGGTTATTTTAAATAGTGATTATATATTTTAATTGAAAGTTGAACATATTAGACATCACATGCCTGATCTCTGTCTGGTTATGACGGATTGCCGTCTCAGCGAACTATGAGAGTGAAGGAACAGAAAGTTCACTTGTGTATTAAGTACACACTTGTGAACTATAATATCTTGTGTGTACCTGGCTGATCTCTGTTGAGATTGGCCACTGTCTGAAATTCTGCTAGCAGAGAATACATCAGTCATCACATTGAAACTGCCATAATTTTACAAAAAGCCAAATGTATCTAATTAGTTTATCAAGGTTTCTTGTTTGTAATATCTGAATACCTACCACTAATAATGTATCTCTACAACTTTCTTATGGCAAGATTAAGCATTGAATATTCAAGGATTGTTTTAAATATAACATAATAAAAGATTGAATTTCTATACTGACATATTGTAAATATTGAAAATTAATCAACATACTGTATCTAACAAGTAATACACAAATACTTCAGTGTTTTTGAATATTTTCCTTCTCAAATATAATAATCATGTTTAGAGGCTACATACGTAAGTACTTGCCCAGTGAATTTAATTGTATTTATTTTGCATTCCAGATGTTTGTGATATAAAATCATGTTATTTCGTAAATAAAAGATTGACACAATAAAGAGCATTTTCATTTACCTTTGCTGTTTTAGGGACTTTGTGTTGAAGGTAGTTTGTAGAAATTAGATTTCTCCTTCCACGTGTCATATCTTTCTCCAAAGTAGAGTTTATTACTCTTTCCCAAACATGCCGCGGAAAGGGTTTGGTTTCATTGTTGCACCTGGCCACCTGCCTGAAGTCTATATTCTCTGAGAGATCCTATGCCAAGGAAATGTAATCCAATACATAAAGAAATATTATACTACAAATGTAGTTTTTAGTCAGGAAAGGGTATGTAGTAATGTTCTTTTTACCATTTTTAAATGCTAGAGGTTTTCTTACTATATCAACATATTTTTATAAGACTACATTATTTTTTAAATTCAAAATGACATCACCAAGAAAATTAAAACCACAATAATTGTAGGTTGTGTGATTCCTATGTACTAAATTTAATTATATAGAATATGTACAAACTGCTATGACCAAATCCAATTGAGTCCTGAATAACAAGTATATTAAGGGATATTAGTCTTTCATTGTGCAAATTTGCAATATCTCATTTCATTGAGTACACAATTGGTGGCAAAAAGTATTTAAGTATATGAAAGCAAATAAATACCCTCAGTAAATACCTAACACAAAATGTCAAACGTGTCCAAATATTATAAACATTTCACTTTATAGAATTGTAATGCAATGACTGTATATGGATTCTAACCTATACCAATTACACATTAGATGCAATATTGTGATTTTATTAACTTAATTAGAAATATTCACAATTAATTACCTACTTCTTTCGTTGATATTTCAAATATTTGTAGAGAAACTGATATTTCCCAAGTATTGGGCACAACTGAAATGACAACAAAACATGAGGTTTTTAACTTTTTATTTCAGCTTACATACAAATTTATTCCGTCTTGGCAGCAGCGGCTTTAGCTTTCTTCGCCTTGATGGGTCTCTGAGAACGAAGGATCGCTGAGGCACGACGGAGGGATGCCTTGCACAGGTCAGTGCGGTAGCTGTTGGCTTTGAGCAACCTCCTCAACTTGTACAGGGACCGCCTGGCTCCAGCCTTGAATGGGCGGCGCACCAAGTTCTTGACGGGCTTGTTTGTGGCTTTGGCCTTCTTGTATACAACTGTGAAGCCTTTCCTGTCTGGGTTCTCGACCACACCGACGGCCTTCTTGTGGATCAAGCCATTGTATTTGTACGAGTTGAGGTTAGTTACGTTGTTCGGCTCCTTGCTGAATGGCTTTTTGATATTGCGCTTCTTCACAAGGAAGGCGTTGTTGTTGCGGATGATCATCCAGTTAAGATGGGACGACATTTTTATAGTTTTATTCCTAAAACTACACCAAATACAACGTGCTCGCTACGTGTCCGTAGACAAAAAGGAGGAAACAATTTTATCTATGGTTTCTATGAATCTTATAACTGTCAATGTCAATTTATGGTTCGCATCATAGAGTGCAGATGTATTAATCGACTAAAACGTAGTTCATTTTTATTTTATAGCAACATTACTGTTTATCTATGGATTTTACCGTTGTTTCTTTTCATCTTTTTTTGGCACTTTGCTTATGATCTAATGTCAAATTCCAAACTAAACTTGTCTGGGACAATTTCGTGTTGGTTCTTATATCTTTTTTCTTAATTATATTTACAGTTTTACGTCGTATTAAATGTAGTTCGTTCTTAAAATTTGTATGTGATTTGTAAAAGTGCCAAATTGATGTCTCGTTTTTATTGGTATTATGAATCAGGTTGATCAAAATATAAACAAAGATATGATCGATTCTGAGCTAATCGACGTGGAATCTTTGGATTTTTCTGATGACCAGACCTGGTGAGTGGGTTTACTTGTTTTTTATACTTTAACAATGTTGTGGGACGTTCTTACAATGATCACAGATAGTTACGGGGTCATCGTATGATGTCCGGTTGAAATGTCAGTTGTTCAATTCGAACGTGAAGCATTTAGCCCAATTAATAAATCAGTAGTAATATATCTAGTGAAGTCAGCTCGTTTGTAACGTTTTTACGTCGCAGGTAGTGTGGTGGGTGTCTGAACATCTATGATTCATGTTCTTCAAGTGTAATATGTTAGATATGCAAACAGACTTTAAAAATAAATATTACACTATAGTATGGTTTCGCGTCTATTTAAAAAATCAAAACAGATTTTGTATGCCTATTTTTTTGTAATCATAAAAATAAGCACAATATATTCTGGACAATAACAATAATTGTTA
This sequence comes from Manduca sexta, assembly GCF_014839805.1. Lineage (NCBI taxonomy): Eukaryota > Metazoa > Arthropoda > Insecta > Lepidoptera > Sphingidae > Manduca > Manduca sexta. The sequence goes on along the minus strand of NC_051121.1, from coordinate 5,681,501 downwards.
AGACTGAACACTATCTGCTTCCTGAACAATCAATATTACACTTTATTCCCCTGTAAATAAACTTATCATTAAGATTTATTGTGTTAAAACATTAATTTATCTTAAACACTAAAGCAAAAGCTGTGATAAATATTTGTCAATATGAAGTTAACAGAACCAAAGTACTATTAATAATAATTACATAAATATTTTTTTGTAAAATACTAGTGATATTACATATCAAGAATTACCTATTACCAATATCCACTATCCCGTAAATGCGTTATTCAAAAACAATATACCCCTTTAATTTAAACATTAGGCATATTATGTCTGGAAACAAAGTAATTAAGAGCAAAGATTGCAATCACATTGATAAGATATGAATTAAGTTAACATGCCTATTTGTGCGCCGTAAATTATACTCCCAATAATTTTATTGACTACTGATATAGGTAAATGTTAGCAATATATAGCATTTGAGTATTTATTAAGTAAATGCTTTTAGTAATACAATTCATGCTGAGGTTACATGAGTGAACAAATATCAAACAAACCTATGTTAAATGTATATCGATGGTTGAAAAGCTAACTGACTTAGCAACATTTTTTTTCGAAAAATTTTAACTAGTTTAACAAAACATAAAAAAGTGCTGATTTTAAATATGTATGAAATTTTGAGTCGCAAAAAAAATTGTTTAAGTTGATTACCCTTTCATCTGTCAATATCAATTTTTTTTTAAAGTAAAATACATTTGGACCATTAAATAAAAATAATTAAACTTTCACATCAAATAACAGTAAATTTATAGTTACATATTTTATAATTACATGTGTTTAAAGATCAATAAACACTTGCTGCATTACATCTTTTATGTTATTTTTATTGTAGTTTCTTTATTTATTTGTGCTGCTACAACCCAGCATAAATTATTTTGTGTCAGTCTGTTTATATTTATAATAAACTGTCCATCTGTTGGAACTAACATGAATGTCCATTTAGTAATTTTAAAGATATAACTAACATACAGAAAAACAGATTAAAAACTATCTCTTTCTGTTGTATTACTCTTCTTCGGTCAACTCCTACCTTCTTATTATTTTTGTTTCAATGTATACATGGGGTTCATTGTTTTATTACATATAGATTTAAATACTCATATAAGATCAAGCAGCAACCCTATAATAATAGATTCAGATCTATGGTATGCAAGATACATGTTTACTAACAATGGTTTAGATTTGAATAGATTAGAGAGATATTATACTAGTTTCTTGAATGGTTGGTTAAACTTTACATGCCATTATAAATATCATATAGCATCATGGGAAGAAGATCATGTCGTACTAAAACAATAATACTTAAGATGTCTTACAAAATTATGAATTTTAATATATTTATATTCCTATAAATGTTTACTATATACAAGATCTTATATTACGTTAATACATATTTCTACTGAATAAGTGCTACTAAATATACATAAACAGTAATATTTTACATAAATTAGAACTATTAATCACAAATAAGGAAAGAAATAATTTTGTTGCCAAACACAAATAACAATTTGTAACCACAAACATTCTTGTTGATCCAGGCTGTATGTGGTGCCGAAAGACTCGGGGCAGAGTGTGGACATTGTGGACTGGAACTTGTCCTGCGACTGGCCTGTTAATGAGGACAATGACTACCTCGCCTCAGAGAAGGAGTTGAATACAGTGCTCGACAACATACTTAAAAGTGAGTGTTTTTACTGCTTTAAGTGATGACTATAATCAGGTTTAAGACGAAATTATACCCTTTTACATAATTTATTTTATTCTAAGACAGTTTGAATCAAAGTTAATATTCTATTTGGCGTATTTCGCATAAATCGCATACTTAAAAACGTATGTAAAGGAAAAATATTTGTTTACGAATGAGAATAGCAAAATTTACGCGCTGCTTTGTGATTATATATTACGAAGATCCGCGGGAAGCCGAGATCGTTGAGGTACGTCACACAGAACTAAAGATTATGCTCATAGCAAAAGCAATATTATCCCGCCATTCCTCTAGAATCTACTAAGCCTTTTAAAGTTATATAATAAACAGTTTAATTCACTCAATTCAAGCTCGATATTGTAAGCCAAGAATCCCTCGTAAGGATATCGATGGAAATATTATATCCTGTGATCAGTCAAGTGAAAAAAGTTAACCATAGTTTCTGTCTCCTCTGTAATGGGCTTTAAACGTAATACACGTAGTTTTATTGACCTTGTGCATGATTCAATGATTTTTATCCGTCATCATGTCGTTAAACGCAGGATACGATCATAAACATTCAGTCAGCAGTCGTCAGTCAATTGCTGGCCGATCTAATGACTGACATTCGACACGGTTTCATATATTACGGTTAGTTGATTTCGATATTAATGTATGTGGCATTGATTGATTAAATTGTGTAAAGAGGTACTCAATTGCTTGCGAATAGCAATTTACTCATCATCATCAGCCTATATCTTTGTCCACTGCTGGACATAGGCCTCCTCCAATATACGCCATTTTACCCTGTCTTCGGCCTGTCGCGTCCAGTTCTTACCAGCGACCTTTCGCAGATCGTCACTCCACCTAGCTGGAGGGCTAGGCTGACTACTTACTCAGCGGTTTCCTTAAATTGTATTTATGCATACGATTGAAACGACGAAAAATCTTCATTATCAATCAACATCATGTTTCGAAGAAGTCCGCATAGAGACTTGCATTTACATTCGGCAGACATATATGACTGATGTCAACAACGTTTTTATAGCAACCAGCAAACGAGAAATTCACTTGACGTTAATTTAACCATCGGCCAACAAATTAGTATCAGATTATTTGATGCGCTGCAAACCTTATAGATAACATTTCCCTTTTTTGTCGGGGGTTAAAATGAATAGATTAAGGAAGGCAGTGAATCATTGGGACTTCTGGAAATATCGCAACAATAATTTGCTTGTTTATTTGTTGGCTGTTGTCATCCGCCCAAGAAGGATAGCACGTTCGATATTTCTGACTTTAGATTAATATCGGCTATCAGCGTTAAACCGTTAACCGATAAATAAATATAAACATAGCCCTGAAGATATGTTAAACAAAATTTATAAATAGCATCGTGATTTCTTTATAATATAAACACCTCGAACGTTAATCGACAGATAGGCCCAAGTTTGCGCATTATAGATAAACGATGTTATTTTATATGGAATCAATGAACTTCGATTATAAGTTCGTAGTACAGAGTTCGGATTCGCAATTCTTTGTAACGAACTAGTTGCGAAGTGGAAATCAACTGTAAAAGTTTAACCGCACGGCTTGTGTTCAGTTTGTGGTAGATATAAAAGAGTAAGATATTTTAGTTAGGGTTCTTCATTTAAACTTGCTTCGTAATTGTTATTGAACAAAAAAACGTTAGCGTCAATATATTTAAGTATTAAAAAGAATTACACATTGATTTTGGATGTAGGAAATTTTTTAATTGAGATTGTCCAAAATTCGCTCAAAAAATTAAGCTAAGGGAACTTTTAACTAGGTTTACGAACAAAGTATAGTCATTATAATTTGAATATTTGAGTGACAGAGTTCACTGGTGGTATGTCTCTTGTATGTAAGAATCCGCCTGAGTAGGTACCACCGCAATATCTATTTCTGCCGCCAAGCAACTGTTAAGTCACTGTTGTGTTCAGGTTTGAAGGACATTGTAGCTAGTGTAACTACTGGACATAATAAGACTTAACATCTCATGTCTCAGGATGGCGAGCGCAGTGGAATACCAAACAGTACTTTGTAATTTAAGGTGTTGGATTATGTTTTTACTGTTTATGGGCTGTCGTATCGCTTACCATCAGGCGAACGGCAAGCTCGTCTCTTCATTCAAAGTAATAAAAAAAAAAGAAAAAAAAAGAGTCGTCTACTATCAAACAGAACCAACATTGCTTTAAAGCAAAATAAAAATAAACACATGTAATATGTATATTCCAGCTCGAGCTCAAATTGTTTATATTTGTATCCTTCCGGATTCACTTGTTAGAGCCATCAGATGGTTTCTGATATGGGGCATTTATTTACAATTGATTTCGTACGATAGCAATATCACTACCGTATATGTCATGAAAACAAAAGTGCATCTCCCTATTGAGTTCAAAGGCAAGGCAATTATATTTTTTTATTATAAACAAAGTTATTCATCATTTAACAGTAAATATTTATAGAAATTAATCAATTCAGTGGTGACACAAGACAGTTGTTTGCCCTGTTTCCGACTGTTATATTTATATCTTTATAAAAAGAAAGGCCTTTGAAGTGTTTATTGAGAGCGCGGACGCGGTGCGAGACGTATGTGTGTTTAAGGGCTATAAATCGTAGCTGAGATGTACAGGACCGCAATAACACACGACGTAGTAGGGCCCAGGGGCCTGTGTCAATAATGGCACCGTAATCTGAAGAGCATTAAAAACATGACAGAATGATATTAAACTAGTAATGAGATACTATTATCGGCCTGTTGATAGTCCTCAATTATGAGCCTTAAGCACCTGACGTTCCCTTGACGAGAATTATTTTGTGCCAGCTTTGTTTGTGAGTTGTGTTAAAATCAGAATTAATTAGAATCATCTTATTCTTCCACACATCATATTTTACGAAAGATGAGTCAGTGCAATAATGCCACATTAATGTTTAAAAGAAAGAAAGAGATTTGAGCATTGAGCACCCCTAAAGCCACCACATTCCGTCTCTGCCAACTTCGACTCAAGAATCTTACTCAAGATTCACTACGACCCGTTTATGGAGTCATTTATATCAATCAAGTTAGTGTTTCGTTTTTATAGCACAGGGACGATTTTATTATCAAAATTAATTGCATTTACCCTTAAGAGCTTTATTACACGATCGTTTTTCCAATGACGCCATTACTTGCAGCGAGTTAAATTTTGCTTAATGTTAGAGCTAGGCTTTTTACATATTTTC